>NC_073302.1:364957820-365057943 GCF_027595985.1 Sorex araneus
CCACAGCACTAAGGGCCCTATAAATAGTCTCCTTGTGACAGCTCGGAGAAGAAGAGAGGTTTCCTCCAGACATTAGTTGTGCTAAAAGATTCATCATTACCTGCAGTCATGAAATAAATCTTTGATACTTACAACTATAATATCCATGCTCTACGTTTTATTGCAGATATAGGTAGACAGTCATTATTTCTGACACTTTCTCAGCATTACAAGGAGTACTCTAGGGGAAAAACTAGTGTACAGTGTTACAGAAATAGATTGATATAACCACATGGAAACCAGTTACTTGACTGAACCATTGTAACCAATACCATATTCCCTTAATGATATTAAACAGTTACATAGATTCCAAATTCAATGTAAGACTCCTATCTAAAAGACAACCTCAGTTATCTACAAATTAAGTTGCCAAGGGGAAAAATTTATTCTTGCATCATATGGTAGTTTATAAGAAATACATTCCTTCTAGATGAGAGGGAATTTTCTTTTTAACACTAAACTTTATTATTATTTAGGGGACATTAAAACAAGACAATGGTCAACAACCATCTCTTTATAGCACTTGTGGGACATTAGAAATCAGTATGTTGAAAAGTCTCCTATTAGGAGGACTTGGAGTGGTTACTGTTCAGTAGGCATTGGTGTCACATAAATTGCAATAATAGGATAGATCATCCAGAGAGGTGTTCAAGTTGTCTTGGGTCATGAGCTGTTTAAAAAAAGAGGCTCATGCATGTTATTTTTTGAGCCCAACAAATGAGTTATGGGTTCCTATAAGAGTTCCTCTTTCTGTATAAGTCACTGCTTTTAGCTGGGATGGTCTGCTTGTCAAAATCCCTGAAGCAATTGGGAGAGTAAGACTTGAGCTTCATAGTTTCATCACTTATCCCTTGCTTCCCTCACTGGCAGAAATCATATTAGGAGATCAGAGGATTGATGATGGTATGCCTGTTTTGTGGGGAGAGGATTTTCCCAGTTTGAGAACTCTGAGTTTGAGGGGATCTGATTGGTATTAGCACCATGACTTATTATTAGGGCAGGAATGCCATGGAACCTCCAGTTGATCAACTAGGATATGTTCTATAACAACAGCTCTGGAAGGCCACGTGAGATCCTGGGGACCACATGCTTCCATAGACCAGTCCCCAGATCACTAAGTTCAACTACTAGTAGCCATTTCTGAAAAGAGTCATCAATTCAAAAGGAATCTTTGTGTTTGCATATTTAAAGCCAAGATAATTATTGGTAGTCTCTGCATAGCAAATGTAATTTCAATTAGACTCTTCTAAATTAAAAACTATTGCTTGTGTGTAATGAGTATTCCTGTTTTTTTAAAGTGCATTTTTAATGTTTTTATTCTAAGAACATTAAGAGCATTGAACAAAAGATTGTCCAATTACTATATAATGTTAACAAATATGCCAAACTCTTCACTTCTGCAAGAGCAAGTGGAACAAGTGGAGCAAGATTGTGTGAGCTGATTATCAGAGATGTTTTTAAGATGGGACAGTATTTGGAATCCTATGGCTACAGAATAAGAATGTGGGGGTTTAACAAAAGTTGCCAGGGATTGTCTAAATACGTCTCGATAATTTAACATTCATCACATTTGCTAATGTGTTTCTTGTGTTGAAATAATGTTGGAACCTCTACCCACATTCAGATTATTGAATGAAATTCAAATTGCAATCTCACCTTCTGATGGCATAGCAAAAGATTGATTACATACACAAAAGGTTGTCATGGGCCATAAGATCATTGGGTGTTTATACACGGCTCCCTGAAAGATGGGTTTGGATGGAAAGGTCAAGCTTAAGACCCTTATTTCCTTGTCTACCAGCTGGTTTCTTGGTTGTCCAAAGCCAGGGAATCTTCAAGCCTGCTTGGACTCGAGTGGTCAGGGCTGTGATTGTGGTTGATGCAGAGAAGTTGATCTTTATTTTGTAGATATCAGGAATGAAACTGCTCCAGGAAAATGATTTTTCCATCAGCATTCTTCCCATCTGACACTGTATCACCAACCTCAGACTTCTTTGTCATGTTGCTTTTTCCTGTCTGGTGAGAAGCAATTAAAAAAATTAATAATAATTGTCCCCTGAAATGGATCTTGAAAGTTCCTTTCCTAGTTTCTAAAAGCAGGTTGGTTGTTTTGCCCTTGAGTCTTAAGAGATGTTGCTGATTGGCTGTTTGTTATTTTTTAATAATATATGGCATGTATCCAAGTAAGCATTCTGATGACCTCGACAATAAAATGTGATTCTTGGCTGCAAGGTCTGTGGGGGGATGGCAGGCTGCCAGCCACTCATACATCATTTACAGGTGGCTGTTTCTGACAGACCAGTGTTAGTTATTGTAAATGAGTGACAGTCCATATAAGTCACCTGTAAGCCAGGCTTTGCTGGCCCAGGGCTCCCAGGATCCCCCACCTCTTTATCACACGTGCTCCTCCCTCTCGAAGCCCCATGCCCGCATGCACAAACCTTCCCGCACACGTCGCTGCCACCCGGGTTCCTCGGTTGCTCAGTCGGGAGAGCTCCCTTGTATGTGATTGACGATAATTAGGTTTCAACTGCCTTCTGATGCAGAAATACACACCATTATAGCAGGGCCAATTCTGTCCCTGCAATCTTGCCTCTGAAAGGGTATTGATTCACTCTTTCACATTTTTAAAAGGTCATGGCAATAATTCCATCCCAACTGTGCTAAGTGAAAATAGTTTGTAGAAATAATCTGGTGGCTTCTTGGTCCCCTTGTAATTGAAAGCCACAATGGCTTGTGTTGTTTGTTTTCTGGCATATTTTAATTACATGTGTCTCTTTGCCCCATCTTACTCTGATGAAGTGTTTGTAAAGTTATAAAGCAGGAGGGACTTTGTGATAATGTCTTCTGTTTTGGAGGCAAGAAGGATTTTTGGGTTTTCCTAACCACCAGATAAGCCTAACCAGACTCTCACTTCATTGATCTTATTTATGTAAGAAATGAATTGGCATGACCCCAGCTTTTACCTGGCACTGTCATCTACTCACCTCATCCATTGAGATGAGAAGATACTGAATTTGGTGAAGGGGATTCTAAACTTCCTTTCTTTCTGAAAAATTTCGTTGTAGTTAAACAGTCTTTTTGGGGTTGACTGAAAACACTATTTTCCATAGTTACCAGACCATGATAAAATGAGTTTGTTAGGAGCGGGCTTCGCTCCTGTAGTGTAACCACCCAGCAGGTGACAGAAAACCATGACTGATAAGTTTTGCATAAATTACGAAAATACTCCAACTGCAGTTTGAGCTCTCCCCCTCCATTCTCAACTTTTCAAGCTAAAGTAGTTTTAAAGTGCTTGAATTGCATGTTTAGGGAAAGCAGGGGATCAGAGTTTATGCTCTGAAGTTTTGTGTGTGTCTCTGCTAGGTGGGGGACAGAGAGAGGGAAAGAGTCTCAGCTGTTTCTAGTCTCAAAAATGAGCCATCATTGTACTTGCAAACTAAGGGGCACATTCTCGTCCAGAGCATGGGGATTCACGCACATAATTACCATTCATGCTAATGGCATTTATGTCTGTGCAGCCCCACACATCAAGATGAGAATATATTTCCATGTCTTCACGCTGTGAAAGTCCATTTAATATCATTCATTTTACAACTTATTTTTTAAGATGATGTCCATATTCTGTCAAGGCATACATATGCCTAGTTAAAAGCAAATGTGGGAAATATTGGGAAGAGACGTGATGATAGCTAAACTTGTTCATGTCCATGAAATATTGCCGAACTCAAATCCATTCATACTCTTTAAACACAACACTCTATTCGGCTTTGAAACTGCTGGCACACTTTTCATAGTGTTATAAATTTGTCAGCCTAATGGGACATTCTGTAGATGTTTTCCTTTTTTAAGTGCTTTAACAGGAGTAGGTATTCCATTGAGCCAAAAAATTCAGCTCAGCATTTCATTTCTTGGAGATGAGACCCACTCACTTAATCTCTTATCAGAAATTAAGTGCTGGATGGGGCTCTTCATCTCTTCAAGGAAAGAAAATTCCCTCCTTGCTGAACCCTCCTCTGTACTGGCCTCTGGGAACATCTCAGGAGCTGGGCAAGGTTTGCAGTTGGAAACATCAGCAGTCATCAGAATCTGGGGTTGTTCCATCTCATATTGATTATATGATTGTCTTGATGCATCAGCCCCAATAACCTATTGAAAGGCGTCTTTGCGTCTATGCTGGCCAAGCAAATTCAGACCTAGGTCTTGATTGATCTCTCCTGGGACTTGCACCATTAGAGGAAAATAATGGATCTATCTCACCTGTCCAATTTAGGAGGCTCTTATCTTTGAGCGAATCAAAAGCAAAACAGACCTGTGTTAAAAATAGAGAAAAAAGAGGGGTGTGCATGCAGAAATCCTTCTGGATATCTCCCACCTCCCCACCCCCTCCACCACCTCCAGATACACTTCTCTGGGGAAAGAGAAGGAACTTGACCAGAGACCTTGGAAGGTCTCTAGCAGGAGTGAGGTTACCTGAAAAAACACTAAGGAAAGTCAAGTAGAAACAGCTGGAAAAACGCTGGTTCTAGGCCTTTTTCTTTAATCACCTATAAGATTGAAAAGGATGAATATTGAATTTTTAATTTTTACCTTCTTAAACATGTATAACCAGTACCATGTTGCATTGAGAATTATTTTTTGTTTTGGTGCCACACTTGGCATTGTTAGGGGCAGTGTTGAGGGACCATGTGTTGCTGCCACCATGTCAACTCATTGAGCTCAGGGCTCCTGCCTACAAAGCCTGCTCTTGGTCCTTTAAATCACCTCTCCAGCTCTTGCACTGTCTTTCATAAATATTGGGATTATGGTGAACCACTATTAGTAACCAGAGGAAAACTTGTTTCCAAGAGACTATTAGGGTGAGAGGGCAAACTCCAGATTATTAGAAAACTTTACACAGTAAACTGGTAGTGTTGAAATGGTCTGATCCTAGAAAAGAACCTAATTCCACAATTGGCAGGTAGGTGTTGCTTATTTGGCCAGTCACCACTGTTCTCTGGGCTGCACCCTCTTGTTAATTAATTAATTAATTAATTAATGTTTAAAAGAAAAGCCCTGAGATATCCCTTTGGTGTAGACAAGAGCTACAACTGTTGATACAATTCTAGAGTTGAAATTGATTTGATAACAAAGCTCCAATATTAAAATTAATAAGTTTCAAAATCAATTTTTTAAACTGTGAACATTGTTCTATCATCATGGGGCTAAGTCCTTGTCTAAGAATTTACTAAGCTGTTTATTGCTAGTTGAGTCTTCTGCGTTATGGTATTTGTTTGTCAAGTCTCATTAGTTTCTATATGTTACTTTACCACCTAATTTGATGTGCTCCTACTGGAATTTCAATATTGAGAAATTTGGAGGTGTCCAGAGACTTCAGGATCTATGGGGTGGGTCAGTGAGTTGACATGGTGGCAGCTGAAAGAGGTGGGCATGGCTGCTGGGGCTTCCAGAAATATGGGGGCAGGGAGAGGCTGTCTGCCCCCATTTTGAGAAAACTCAAGAGTTCTCAGCCTGCACACAGGGTTACCTGAGACTTTTCGCAGCCTGGCATCTCTTCAGAGACTATTAGTGAAGCAGTGGAATTGAGCTCTCTGCATAGCTGCATCGGTGGAGTGTGGGTGTGGCTACCAGGACTTTGGCAGGGCAAGGACTCACCTCACACACACACCCCCCCCCCGCAGAACTGCCCCAGGGTTCTCAGCGGGTGGGGGGAGCAGTGTGTCAATGAATTTTAGCTGTTTCCTTTTCATCTCCTTCAAGATTTAGTCATGAATTGGTAGAGCAGAGTTGGTGATTGTGTCAACATGGTGGTGGTTATGGGAGGTGGGTATGGCTGTCGAGTGGATTTTTTCCCTTTTAGATCATGATTTCTGCTATCACACAGATTGAAAAGTTTTCTAACTCCCTGGTATTTGCTTTAGAAATTTCTTTCATTCTAGTAGTCTGTTTTCACCCAGTGCCCTGGAGTTCTGCTTTGTAGGTCCAGACCCCTACATAAATGACAGGTGTTTTTCACAAAGACAAGTACTTCACATCAATTATGTGAGTTACACTCAGTTCATTAAAAAAATTTATTTCTTAGCCTGAACTCAATGCTAATGGGGCACCTACTATCAGCACTGGGCAAGGACCAGGAATGGAAGTTAATAAAACCCCATACCCAACTTGCAGGATCTGAATTAGAAGAAAACACTTGTTTCCAAGAGATTTGTAAAGAGTTTCCATTATTTCAAAAGACACCTACATACAATTTCTTATGTGCTCTCCAAAATTTGGAGAGGTAAGGCTGGCAGGCAATGGAATTTCCATGTCAGTGGAAAGTAGAGACAGAAGGTCTGAACAGGTTTCTCATGGTCCCATGGATTAGACGTGTTGAGTGTCGCTCCAATCCAAAACTTGCCAATTCCAGGCTTCTTGCTCTTACCACAAATCACGACAAAGATGTTTTTAGAAACCCCCCTCCATGTGCTCTCGAGTTATGAGCTATGTTGGAGCTGGTGGAGAGAAAGACCAAAATGAGGGTCATAGTGGTGGTGGGAGGCTAGGTGCTGACCCAAGTCTCTGCCTCACTTATTAGATCCTGGTGCTTGCGAGTATGCAGGGCAAGAGCTGGCCAACTACTCTTGAAGTTTTCCATCTCACAGTTGTGTACTTCTCTGAACTTATACCATGGAGAAATATCAAGGTCAGAACATGATTGAAGAATCTTTCTGCCTCTCTTTCAAGTCGCGGTGCTTATATGATATTGTTTTCCACTGAAGAAGGTTCTCTTAAAAATGAGGTTGAGATCCCTAAAGAAATTGCTTCAATCAGCAGCAGGGCTTAATGACTGTTAATGGGAAGTGGAGATAGGATAGTAAGTGTTACTTTGATTAATAAGAGAACTGCAGAGAATTTAAATTGTGCCACTGATGGATTATTTTCTTCAAGCTTGATAAGCACTTCTCATTTGTTCTTAAATTTGGTCAATACTGTTAAAGGCAGCAAAATGAAGTATAATTAATTCTATTACCGCTGCTCAGACCAAGTGTTACTAAGAAACGAATTATGATGCCGACGACGGCAGAAGTCATAGTTTGACAGTGTGAGACTTTGAATACCTGTCAGTGCTCGTTAGCCTGAAAGAACGAACCAAATATTTCTGGGTCTTGATTTTGATTTTGATGCTTTTCCATCTGTGGCTGTCTCACTGCCCTTTGGTAAAATGATCAGTAAACACCACCATGATCTGGCTTTGGGTGCACAGAGAGCAAATGTAAGATGGAGATAATACCGCAGCATAAACATTAAGTTTGCTCATTAAGGGTGTTCATTTTGAATGAATCACTAAGAAAATGGGATATTGATTTGGTGTTGAGAGAAACCTTTCCATATTTTCTCTGTTTCTAAGATTCTACCTCCATCCTTTGAATCACTCTTTACCTTTGATGTTAAATTTATTCAAAACTGTTGATAAGCCGATGACATTTTGAGGAGAAAAAAGTCTTAGTAGACTTTAATGTTTGTTTCTTAATGTGAGTAGTAATGGTCAGGATAGCAAGAAAGAGATAATCTTTTATATTTTCTAGAAACTGTAGGGTACACCAGTATTTCCTGGATAATTTTCCTTCCTAATTTTTGCAAAGTCTCTATCTTTTTATTTAAGGGACACAAATCATTTTATGTCATACTAAAAATCATGCCAAGATGTAGGTTGATATCAACTTCATCATGCCTACTGGTTTTCAGCTTCTTAATCTAGTAGCCATCCTCTCTGTTCTCCAAGGCATCTCTGGTTCTCAGAGTGCTTCCATGTTTTCCACACAGAAATAAATTAATCCCACTATATGATTTTTAAAAGAAAATAGGCAATGTGTCAGTCTATCTCACAGACTCCACCAGTATATATTTACAGCTTCAGAAGACTGGGACTCAGCCTCTGAATGAACGTGTCCTTCTGTTCACTAGTTCTGTTTCCAAGTCTTCTTCCAAAGTGTGTAAAGTCACAGGGTGAGAACTCTTGGATGAATGCAAAACCTAAGTGTTCGGGCTTAATGATGTAGTTATGAAGTTTCTCTGAAGTTATATTCCTGTTATTAAAAATGTAAACCTTATCTATTATGAATTGAGGACTAATTCTCTTGCCCAGCTGTCCCATAAACCTAATTTCGAAGGCTGGAGAAATGATAAGGAATACATTTCAGACCAGAATGTGAAAGTCAAGCTGTTCCAGAAACTGTCGCTGGAGACAGAGTCCTTATTAGACAAAGTGGAAGCCAGTAATCTAGAAGAAACCTTAACTTGGGGGGCCACTTCTGTGTCTGGAATGTATTGAACAACCTTGAATGACTGTATTGAACAACCCTCTGGCACCAAGTTGTCCTCTCTGAAGGGTGTGGGGTTGGCCCAACATGTCCCCTGATGCCCTTAACACTTAAACTTGCTGATCAATGAGTAAAGCTCTATTGTAGAGTATTTAAATGATCTGTTGAAAGCTATTGGCTCAAACTGATTGACTGATGCAGATAGGAGAAATACTCAATGTTCTTCAAGCTCATGTTCTCTTAGGCAAAATAATCATCCGGGAAGGAGAAAGTGCCCTGTCTCATCCTAGCCTCTGCTCTGTGCAGGGCAAAGAAGATGCTGGAGAGCTCGATTCTCTCTACCCTCAAGGACCTCCCATGCTAGTGGGGCGGGCAGGCAACCAGGAGTGCACAGACCATCACCTAAGGTTGCCTGTCTGTACAGAGCTAAAGAGACACAAACCAGGAACTATTGGCATGGTAAGATAGGGACAGAGAAGGCTGCCTGGTGGAAGAAACTGGGGAATGTAGAAACCAATCACAGGAAGAAAAATGAGCAACTCAGAAAGTCTCACTCAGCCCTGTATGATCAGGGCAGGATGAAGCCTGGTTCTCAGCTGCCTCCTGTCCTCACCTGCTTGGTGGTCTTTCTAATCCCATATTCTCAGCACGAGCTTTGATTAATTCAAGAAAGGCCTCTGAGGAAAGAGACACAGTTTCCTTGACTCTATGTCCAGCCATTCTCACCTAGAGCAACATGTTCCATTTTGACTGGTTTTCCAGGTTGCTGCAGACAATTCAAGTTTAAAAACTCGGAGCCGGGGTTATTTCCATTCACACAATATCTCTGTGTTTGCCCACGGAATTCACCACAACTTACGACTGTAAAATTACCATATAATAATGTTCAAAGGTGTGAAACGCCATTCTGAGTAATGCCTTCCTTCAGTTAATATAGATAAATATTGATGGCAGTCAGCAGTAAAACAAGTCATTAAATTCTTCAGTGCAAGTGTGTCCCACACGTTGCTGGAAGCGACGGGAATCTCACCAGGCTCTCAGAAAAACCTCTGCATATGATTAGAGCAGCCCCATGTCCGCGCTGCCAACTGGCAAACAAGGGAAGAAGAGGTCGGGCCACCACATCAGAGAGTGGGGTGGTGAGGGGGGACCACAGGGCCACTCTGCTCTTACCCCTACTCCCTAATCAACTCCAGGGTGAGACGGAAACTTTGAGAAATGGCAGCTGGAGACAAACGGGTGCTCTGAAAACAAAGAAACTTTGAATCATCAGGAGTCACCCCGTGAAACCAGCTCAGGATTTGTAAGGATTAAAAACAAGCCCCACCTTTTTGGGGGTTCCCAGGATTTGATTTGAGCCCCTGGGTGAGGTAGAGGAGCCAGTCACCCGGAATACGGGAGGGGTGGGTGGGCCAGAGAGCAGGCCTGTGACTGGACTCTGAGGATGAAAAGTGACAGGAACCCCCTCCTCCCTGCATCACCCCCCCCCTCAGCCTGTGCAGACCGAGATGCGCCCTAGCATGGGGTGGGGGAAATCTTCTTTCAAGGTGTTTTTAATGGGTGCTGGGTTGTCAACGACTCCGCTTTGATAATGAGGCCGAGAGGCCCTTGCGTGAGGAGAGAGCTCTGTAATGAGGGAGGAGGACAATTTGTTACACTTATGTGGTTACTTGGCCATAATATCTTTTTGAGGTTTATTAAATCATATAAAATTTCAATTTACACTGTAATATTCTATAAAAGATGGAGCACAGAGAAGTAATAAGTATGACAACATTTCTTTCATTTATGAATCGTATTGTTGATTGTGTTAACACTGTCACATTCAGCAGCAGGATTATTTATGTGGGGACAGTAATTTTCTATCTCCAATTTAATTTTGTAAAAGTTAATTACAAATTAGAATAAAATGAATGCAGTTATGGAAGGCAGAGAAATGCTGAGATAGGATGTAATTGGGCAAAAATATTTACCCCGACAGTGCCTTGTGGAGATCTTTGTTAGGGAGCCCTAGAAGTCGGCAGGGCCTTTGGTACCCGCTGTCACTACTGGTTGCATAAAGAGAAGCTCTTGATTTCATCTGTCCTGGAAAGGAAACAGGGAATCATAGAGGTCTCTCGAGGGAAGCCCCTTCCTTTCTCCTCAGGAAGGTTTCAAGACTGGTACAGTCACTTGGTTACGTGGGGACTTGGATTTACGACTCATGACACCAACTTGGTAAACTTTCACCTCATGCTAACGTGGCTGTGGATTTAAAGCGAGAGTGGGCTCGGGGTGGGGGAGCAGGATGCTTTTCCCCACGCCACCACAAGTCCATCTGGGTCTAAGTCATGGGAGATGGTGTGCAGATCCTTCCTGGGGAACTTTTCTGTGTTTTTTCCTGTTGGATTGGATCCTTTTCCTGTCAGACCATTGGTATGGACACTGCCCCAGGCAGCTCAGAGCCGGTCAGTCCCCTTCCTGTGGCCTCAGGACACTTCCCCGGGCTCGCAGGAGACGACTCCGACTCCAGCCAGAGAGATTGGCAGGGAGAGAGACGCTAGAGTCTGGGCAGGAGCCCCAGATCCGAGTTTTCTTTCCCTGCATTTGTCTCCATACTTTGGACCCCCGCCCCCACTTCCCCGGGACTTAGTCGGGGGCATTTGTGCCTGCCTGGTGGCTGAGGAGGTGCCCGGTGCCAAGAGGCCCCTGACTTTCCTCTGCTCTTTCCGGTCAGCTGCTTCTTCCCCTTCCCGGCTTTGTCCCCATGCTGGCACGTTTCAGGGCCCTGTGTAAGATCAAGATGGACTTGCTAGGTGAAAGACTTTTATATTTAGTTTTTAATAGAGCAAAAGTGACTCTAAATTTGTTAATATTCTTTAGGTTACATAGGACAAATTACAGATAAGTGAATCAGTAATGAAATTTGTAATGAGAATTTCTCAAGTATGAAATGTTGGCGCAAGGAAAGTTAATTGCGGGATTTTACAGCCATTATAGTTTATATCATAAATGCAAAAATGACTAGGGCCATTTAATTACAGTAGGAACACACTAAATTTTTATGGAGTGCCATTTTGTTAAAGAGGTACTCGGAGCATTAAGAGCAAATACCATCCTAACAGCGGGTCCAGGTAGCTTTTGCAACATCAAATAAATATGCTATTGCTACAAAATTGTTCCTTGGATACTGTAATTGACACGATGACTAATGAGATGGGTTTATTCTCACAGCTTCACATACTCAATTTACAGTGTCTGAAAGTTATTTTTTCTGCCATCCACAGACCTAGAAGGAACCAGAAAAATCCCTCTTGGAAAACACTATCTCCGACGCTTCTCTAATTAACCTTCAAAAATGCGTTTTGAAATATAGAAGTTGGTGCCTGGCATAGAAATTGGATTGTCTCCGGAAAAAAAAAAGACCCAAGTGCTAATTTGTTCCTTATTAAATATCTAACATGTCAAAATTACAGGCAGTTAATGTTTTGGTGCCTTTCAGTAGGTCCGGTGACAGTTTTTCCTGCAGGTTGAGCACAGAGGGGCAATTCTGGAGCTGGGACCCCACAAATCACTGCTCTCCCTACTGAACAGGCTTCCTGCCCACCCAGCCCACCAGGCCCTGTGAGAGTGAGAGCATCTGATCTCTAGTGGAAGGAGGGTATCTGATAGCTCGGACAAAGACTCTGGGAATACCCCATTATGGGGGACCTGTGGTCGTCCTCACCATCTCACTCTGGGTCACAGAAGTTTCCAAAATAGGAATAATAATATCATGGGAAAAGAGCTTTATTTACTCTGGCTCCTTGAAGATGTTTTATATTATTTTTGGAAACTAGGGTAAGAGTTATCCCATTATTTCAGAAACTTAAGGGGTTTTCACCTCTCTCCATTAGCTAGCTGAAATCCCCAGAAGAAGACCCTTCCTGGAAATACAAACAAAAGAAAAACTTCTTTTTTGTACTCCAGTGGGAGGATAACTGGAAGGCATGGGTAGTCGGCTGTGTTTGAAATTCAAGGGCTCTTGATGGGGAAAATTTGCATCAGGGCCTTGGTTTGCATGGAGTTGCCATGTAATCTGAACACTCCTTGGAAGAGCAAGACTGGAGCAATGATCCTACTAGCACAGGGGGAGAATAGGATCATGTGGTGAAGAATCTGTGGCTACTGCAGCAGGCTATGGAGTGCTCATAGCAACATTCTTCACTGTCCATTGCCAAGAGTGAGAGGTACCTGAGGGGTCATGGACAGATGAATGGATAAACAGAATGTGGCATAGATATACACCAAAATGCCTTTTGCTCAAAAAAGGAAGGAAATTCTGCCATATGCTTCAGCACAGATGAGCCTTGGGGACATTATGTCAAGTAAAATAAGGCAGTCACCAAGGGTAAAACACTGTTGGATTCCCCTTCTGTTAATGATCAAAGTCAAACTCACAGAGATGAAAGTAGAATAGTGGAAGCTGGGGAAATGGGGAGATATTTGTGTGGAGTTTCCACGTAAAAAGGAAGGGGCAGGAGTTCTGGAGCTGGACGATGGTGAAGGCAGTAGGACAATGTGAGGGGACCTCACGTCGAGAATCTGTTAAGGTGGTACTTCATATGACGTGTATTTGACCATTATTGTTGCTGTTGTTGTTGGCTCTCTGTATCAGCGTGGATATTTATTTGATTCCAAGATCCAATGCTATCTTTATTCTGATACTCAGGGCATAAGCTTTGGGGTCCTGGTTGATTCTTATGCTCTTTTGATAGTTTCTCAACGATGGAGAAGAAATTTCTTATTTTCTGGTATCACAAGATGTTCCAGGCTCGCCTGGTGTTTTCCAGGCTCTGCCTGACTGTAGATCAGTGCCTTTCCCTAAAGCTCTGGTTCCTTTTACTAGAAAATGGCACTGTAGAGTTAGATAGCTGGTTCATGTGGATGTTCATCTCTCTGGAGTGAAATTGCTTTTTAGTCCCCTATCTCTGTCTATCCCTCTTCTCTCTCGTCTCTCTCCCTCTCGTCTCTCTCCCTCTCTCTCTCTCTATATATATATATGTATATGTATGTTTACAAATATATATGTAGTTGTTTTGGGGAGCCACACTTGGCAGTGCTCAGGGATTACTAAGCCCTGTGCTTTGGGCTCACTCCTGACAGCTCAGGGGGACCACATGCAGTGACAGAGATTGAACCCATGTTGGCTGTATGCAAGGCAAAAGGTTAAGGACCCTGTGTTCTCTCTCTCTCTCTCTCTCTCTCTCTCTCTCTCTCTCTCTCTCTCTCTCTCTCTCTCTCTCTTTCTCTCAATATGTAAAAAGCTGTGTTTTATACAAATTACTGTAATTCTAAACTTATAGCACAGGGAGCATTTTATTCTGACTTCCCCTCCCTTTGCTGCTGTCGTAATGACCTGGGTCACACACATGGCAATGGCTGAACACTTGTTTGGGGTACTCACCAAGGGACACTTGCTTTAGTGGAGGCGCTTGCACACACTCAGCTGTGGAGCACTGGAGGGTGAACATTTCATTATGGTACCCCCTCTCCCTGCCACCTTCAGTAGTGTCTTAGCAGTGGGATGATCCTGGAGTCAAACTCAAAGCCTCAGATTTGCAAGGCAGCTGCTCTACTCCCAGGCCCCATAGGGACCACAGACTTTTTTTTTTTTAAGTTTTATTAGTGAATCACCATGAGGTACAGATACAGATTTACAAACTTTCATGCTTGCGTTTTACTCACACAATGGTCAAGTGCCCATCCCTCAACCAGTGTCCATTTTCCACCACCAATGGTCCCAGCATCCCTCCCACCACCCCCACCTCATTCTCCCCTCACCCCACCCCCGCCTCTGTGGCAGGGCATTCCCATTTGCTCACTCTCTCATTTTGGGTGTTGTGGTTTGCAGTAGAGGTATTAAGTGACCCTCATGTTTGGTCTATAGTTTACTTTCAGCCAGAATCTCCCATCCTGAGCGGGCCCTCCTAGCACCCCTTACTTGGTGTTCCCTTCTCTATCTGAGCTGCTTTTCCCCCCAGCATGTGAGGCCGGCTTCTAAATTGTGGAGTAATCCTCCTGGTACTTATCTCTACTGTTCTTGGGTGTTAGTCTCCCATTCTGTTACTTTATATTCCATAAATGAGTGCAATCTTTCTATGTCTCTTTCTAACTCATTTCACTTAATATGATACTTTCCACGTTGATCCACCTATCTGCAAATTTCATGACTTCATCTTTTCTAACAGCTACATAGTATTCCACTGTGTAGATGAGACCACAAACTTTTAAAAAACTTATTTGGGTTTTTTGTTGGTGGTAGTGTGTGTAAAAACACAACAAAGAAAAAGGGGGAGAGGCCAGGAGGGGAGCACCTCACCACACCGGGCACAGGGCACAGAGCAGTGGCGCTGTCTCTCCCGTTGCCTGCTTCGGTAGTCTCCAGCCGCTTCCCCCATCCTGGGGAGATTGATGGCGATGATGAGGCAGTCGAAGGAAGGAACGGAGCCAGGCTGGTTGGTCTCAGTTGCAGTTTATTCCATTTCCATCTCCATTCTCCTCTGATTCTCCTCCTCCTTCTTCCTCCCCCATCCTACTTCATACTCCTTCTCCTCTGGATCCGGATCTCGATCTAGCTTCTCCAGATCTCGCTCTGGGACTGACCCTGGGACTGGCCCTGGGACTGGCCCCCAGCCCCCTCTCACAATCTAGTTAAATCCCTAAGAATGAGGGGTTGGGGCTTACACATAGGTGTGGTCACTATCAATAGGGGTAAAGTTATTTCCCTCAGGGGATGCTTCTTCTAGGACAGATTCTCTTTCAGCAGGACACCCACCCAAGAGCAGAATCCCATGGGTGTGTTTCTCCTCTCCTTGTCCAACTAACATATAAGCATTCATAATATTAATCATTTTGTATGGACATAGTAAGAGATACATTAAGCTTATAGAATTGCTCTCCTGTGGTCATCTCGATCTCAGACTACAGTGCTCAGGCCAGATTAGTCTTTCCTATCCCTAGCAGGGTCCTAGTCTCGTTGTTGCTTTTGGATCATGACATGACATGTCCATGACCAAGCTCTTAACATATAGTTAAGCATTAGACACTTTGGCCAGGCCCATCTCGATGCCAGGGTAGCACATAACTCACCGCTTGCCCTGGGTCCGTCCCGTCCCTCATCAGGACCCTGCTTTTGGGGGTGCTAGGAAGTAAGGGCAGCTGAGGCCTAAGTCGAGAAAGCAGATGCCCGGGAGTGAATAATATTTGAAGCCAATTAAATCCCATTTTACCAAAGCATATTAACAACTGTCTTTCTTTGACCATACAAAAAGGACATTGTTTTAAAGTAAACTATTCAAAAGACATAAGGAGAGGAGAAAGGCAATATTAACTTACAATACAAGTTCACTGTCCTAGCAAGGTCTGACCTTACAAATTAACGGAGTCTGATTAGGGGAAGAGCTGATAAACTGGTAGAAGTGGTTACAGATAAACAAAGGAATGGAAGTGACTCAGGAGCACTTTGATGGGTGTGACTGATATACCTAAGCTCTTAGTGGCAAGGAGAACAGGACATACCAATGTAGTCTAGAATTGTTTAGAGATTATTACCAGATAAGCCCAAACTCTGTGGCAAGGGAGAAAGGACAAACCAATAATATCAAACAGTATTGGGATTTTTGTTTGTTTGTTTGTTTTGGGGGCCACACTCAGCAATGTTCAGGGTTACTCCTGCACTCAGGAATTACTCCTGGTGGTGCTTAGGGGATCAGACAGGATGCCAGGGTTCACACCTGGGTGAGCAGCATATAAAGCAAGTGCCCTAGCCGCTATACTATCACTCCGGCCTTGACTTTATATTTATTTGTTATGGTCTTCTCCCCACAGTGAAAAACTACAGCTGTCATCATATATTTTCTTATCTTGTTCTTTTCTCCTATTTACATAAAGTGGTTCTGGATCTGCTGGCCAGTAGCCCTGTGAGAGGCCGCATGTCTGTACAAGGCTTCCATCTCAGCCTCACGCTAGGAGATCAGGAGATTGTTTTCCGCCATTGTTCATTTTCTTCCCTGTTGCTTTTATGTAGTCAACCATTTGCAATAGAGTTAGACTCACTTGTTAGTTTTCATCTATCACTTTGTGATCACCACTGCCCACCCCCAAGTTGCTCTGAGTATCTTGCTTATGGGGCTGGGGGTAGGGTGTATGTGGGTATGCCAAGTCTCTCTCCTTTAGGAGCCAGAGCTGTATCTCAGAGGGGCTGTGAAGACAGCAGTTTCCCCCTCATCACCTTCTCCCCTCCCACTCTCTCCTGTCCCTCACTCACCCCACTCTGTGAGTACTGAACATTCCCGAGTTTCTGGCTTATCCTTGGTGTGTTTCTTTTGCACAAGAAGGCAGATACCTGAGGATTTTCTCATACCCCCTTTCTTTCTTACATGAAGGAAATGTACTCTTACTTTGCTTGCATTTGCTCTTTACGCTGGACAACAGGACATGAAATTTTTATGTTTTTTAAAAATAGGGCATACATTTCAAAAGGCTGAGAACTGTCAGATCTTCTAGGCTAGAAGATTGGTCTGGAAAGACTAACTTGTCCCTGCAAGGAAAGAGCCTGTAGGAAACTAAGGAGGTAAGCGGGTCTGCATGAAAGTATTAACCCACTTTTGAGAAAGTATCATTTTTTTCTGAGCTTCTAGGAGAAAAACTCAGTCTTTGGGGCTGAAGAGATAGCATAGGTCTGAGGACCTTTGTCGTGCACTACGCTGACCCTGGTTCAATCCCAGGTATCAGTTAGCCTCCTGAGCACTGCCGTCTGCAGCCCTGGCATCCCCCATGCACTACCAGGTGCAATACAGGTAATTCTGGGCACCTCACAGCCCCAGTGGCATTGCATCCTTGGGCCTTCCTATCTGACTGCTGGCCTGCCTGACTGAGAATTGCTAGGAGCACCACATGGGAGAATCCACCTCCAAAAATAAAACTTTGAAAATAAGAAAACTTTGCCAAAGATAATTGCAAGTAGAAAGAAAGTAAGGCAATAACAACACAAGCAGCTGTATGCTCCTGGGTTTAGAGGAATCCAGAGATGCCAAGAAACAAATCCAGCTTCTGATTTGCTGGGGATTGTGGGTCATGGACCACAACTTCCTTCCATCCGTGCTCTGTGCTAAGAATCTTGTGTTTCTCAGGCTTCCCTGTGCATGCAAATCCCTGGGGCCCTTGTTAAGATGCAAACTCAGTTTCCCAGGTCTGAGGAGGGATCTGAGATTCTACACTTTCAATCCCCATCCAGGGTCAGGTGAAGCTGATGGTGCAGGGAGATGCTCTGAGGAGTGAGACCTTCCTTACTGATGGAATCTGTCTTTTTGTCCACATTCATTGAGCAAATCCCAAGAAAGAGCTGACTCATAACTTTAGGCTTTGCATTCTCCTGTTTACTAAACTGTCAGGAATTCCGGATGTAATTATAAGACAACAACATAAAAAGCATTAAAGTATGTTTACTGATGCATTTGATTCATTATAAAGCAAAAGCTTCACACTTGCTGGAAAGCAGGTCCGAAACCTTTATAGAAACACCTGCTGTGCAAGCAGATTAGATGCGGCTATTTGCTGAGCTTCTCTGATGTGTGCAGGAGACCGGATTGAAGTTAAAACAACCTCAGCCTCCGGTGACTTTTGATTTTAGTTTCATCTAAAGAGGGTTAATTAGACCCTCGACTTCTGCCTGATAGCGATCAGTAACATGGTACTGACTCTGCAAAACCTCCCATTGCGCTAAATTCCCATTCATGCATGAGAGTAAACTCACTGATGCCTCATGTCTCCTTAGTGTCCTGGGACTGTTTTTATCAAGTAGGTACACTTCCTAGTCCCAGGAAGACAGAGATGCATGTTTATTTTTGATAATTTTTATTAATGGAAGGCCTGGGATTTACAATAAATCCTGCTATTGATGGTTAGCCATGCACATAATTCCAGCACCACATTCATCACCAGTGTACTCACCTTCTTTCCCAGAGTCCCTTCCTTTCATTTTTCCTTTTATTGAATCACCATGAGATATAGTTACAAAGCTTTCATATTTGAGTCTCAATCATGCAATGATCAAACACCCATCCCTCAACCAGTGCACATTCTCCACTACCAATCTCCTCAGTATACCCCCCTTTCCAACCCTTCCCATGCCTTCATGGCAGATAATTTCTCCCATGCTATCTCTCTCCTTTGGGGCATTATGGTTTGCAATATAGATACTGAGAGGTTATCATGTTTGGTCCCTTATCTACTTTCAGCACACATCTCACGTCCTGACTGATCCTTCCAACCGTCATTTTCTTAGTGATTCCTTCTCTATCCCAGCAGCCTTCTCCCTCCCACTCATGAGGCAGGCTTCCAACTATGAAGCAATCTTCCTGGCCCTTGTGCCTACTGTTCTTGGGTATCAGTCTCATGTTATGTTATTTTATATTCCACAAATGAGTGCAGTCTTTCTATGTCTGTCTCTCTCTTTCTGACTCATTTCACATAGCATGATACTCTCCATGTCTATCCACTTATAATCAAATGTCATGACTTCATCTCTCGTAACAGCTGCATAGTATTCCATTGTGTAGATGTACCAAAGTTTCTTTGATCAGTTATCTGTTCTTGGGCACTCGGGTTATTTCTAGATTTTGGCTATTGTGAACAGTGCTGCAATGAACACATAGGTACAGATGTCATTTTTACTGTGATTTTTTGTGCCCTCGGGATATATTCCCAGAAATGGTTTTGCAGGGTCATATGGAAGCTCAATTTCTAGTTTTTGAAGGACTGTCCATATTATTTTCCAGAAAGGCTGGACCAGTCAGCATTCCCACCAACAATGAAAGAGCATCCCTTTTTCCCCACATCCATGTCAGTGCTGGTTGCTTTTGTTCTTTTGAATGTGTGCAAGTCCCTCCCTTTCAACACAGCCTCCCACATACCAACTAAATTGTGTGGATCATTTCTTCATTTGTGTTGCTTTTGGCCATTTGTGGCTACCATACTGCATCTCTGTAGGTCCCAAATATGAGTAAGATGATTCTGTATCTATCCCTGTCCTTCTGACTGACTTCACTCAGCATAATATCCTCTAGTTCCATCCATGTACCTACTTCAGTTTCTATACTAAGAAAGTTGAGTCTGTGGGAGAATTGTTCATGGTCAGAGTCAAGGTATAAAGGCGGGCATACAAATTCTATAGCACACTTGAATGGACTCAAATGAATGGACTCAAATGTTCCTAGGAGAAGATGTCAGGGTTCTTGGCAAGCACTGACTGGAAGAATCATCTATGGGATCAGGGGCATATCTTCTACAAAAGAAAAACTGCTTATGCCTTCTTAGGCCACACATTGAATGCCATCTGAGAACGTCAAGCAGGCTTGAAAACAGAGCATTGGTTCAAAAAATTTGGTACATCTACAAAATGGAATACTATGCAGCTGTTAGGAGAGATGAAGTCATGAAATTTGCTTATAAGTGGATGGACATGGAGAGTATCATGCTAAGTGAAATGAGTTAGAAAGAGAGGAACAGACTGAGAAGGATTGCACTCATTTGTGGAATATAAAATAACTGAATATGAGTCAGAGACCCAAGGACAGTTTAGATACAAGGACCAGGAATATTGCCCCATAGTTGGAATCCTGCCTCATAAACTGGGGGAGAAGGCAGCTGGAATAAAGAAGAGATCACTAAGTCTATGATCATTGGAGGAATCGTTCGGGATGGGAGATGTGTGCTGAAAGTAGATAAAGAACCAAACGTGATAACCTCTCAGTATCTATATTGCAAACCATAATGCCCAAAAGGAGAGAGAGAGAGAGCATGGGGGAAATGATCTGCCATGGAGGCATGGGAAGGGTTTAAAAGTAGGGGGGTATACTGGGAACATTGGCAGTGGAGAATGTGCACTGGCAGAAGGATGAGTGTTTGATCATTGCATGATTGAAACTCAAATATGAAAGCTTTATAATTTTATCTCATGGTGATTCAATAATAAAAAAATAAATAATTAAATAAAATAAAAATATAAATCAGGACATTCTCTCTCCTCCTCCCAGGTCTTCTGATGATGTCTGATTGTCTAACCCAATAGCGTGATTCTGGGGCCTAGAGCTCCTAAGCCACCTTATGCCTTGGCCTTGGACCCTTCTTCTTTCTGTCCTTCCAGGCCTCCAGTCCAGGTCCTTCTCCTCCCTTACCTAAGAACCATAACAGCCCCCACCCTTTCCCTAACCCCAACTTCTCTCGTGCTACTACTATAGAAAAAATCCTAAAGTCCAGTTTTGCTTATGTCACAACAGCTCCCACTGGAGCCTTCCACAGGCTGCTTTCATATGGCCTTAGTCCAGCCTTCCACCTTGCTTCTACACATCAACCCCCGTCTGGTCTGCTCCTAGCTGTACTCTAATTTTCCTCCCACCTTAGATTCTGCTCTTTCTCTCCTCCACGCATCTCCACACCCTGCCCCACTTCTAATCCACCCATGGCTGACAAAGCCCATCATTCCTCTACAGAGCCTGTCCTGATCCCACAATAGACAATAATTTTCCTCTCCGAATCACCCATAGCATGTAGGTGAGAATGCCTTGTATTCTTCTGTGCAGTGAGGATGTGGTTGGACTTTAGCTGTCTGTGTGTGTTTGTGAGGGGGGGGGCCTAGGCAGGGGTGGGGTATGCAGAGACTTGCAGAGATAGGATAAGTGTCCTTCTGAGACCAGCATCTGAATATAGTCATGAGCTCTTCCCTTATCTCTGGAGACTGTCACTATTCCAGGTGGTGGCTACTGTGTCATCCATCCAGAATTACCATGATGACTTTCAAAGGACATATGCATGCGTGACACACCAACTTTGGATAGTTTTAAGTCATCAATTTTTTTTTTGGTCTCCCAAGCAATGCCCAGGAGACCCAGGGTCCTGTCCAGTCATTCTCAGTCAATGGACCATGGGATCATGCAAAGGCCAACGGTTCAATACTGCTTGGGCTTTATGGTGCTGGACTACCCTGAGGATGAGGGAGAATTCCAGGGTTGCTAAGTCTTGGGGTCCTCCAGGACTGCATCCTGTGTTTGTCAGAAGACTGTATAGTGCCAGGGACTGAAGTCAGATTAGAAACATGCAAACACGTACCCTAACCCTGTACCATGTGTTCAGCCTGTCATTGATCGTTTGTAGCTGTGATTATAGCAAATAAACTCCTATAAATTGTAAACTCCACTCAGGAATTTACCTGTGGTTCTCAATGTCTATGGTGTCTAACACTGCACCTCCAGATGACAGAATTCAGAAATTACTGCAAGATTAAATCAAACCAAATGGCCATCAGTGTAAAATAGCAAGACTGGAAGATCAATGGGCAGGCAGATGGTATGACCTGGTCACCAGAAGCTGACACTTGAGTCACATCTCAGCTGCATGATTTAGACAAGTGGCCCCCAGGCCTGAAGTTTGTTCCTTGCCTTTGCCAAGGAGGGAATGAATCCTCATCCATCCCAGGTTCTGAGGCTGGTACTCGATCCTGCACACAAATGTTGAGATGGCAGTCAGTATGAGCTTCAGTCACTGTGGTTGCTTATGAAAGCCTTCAGCCTCAGTCTTACAGTGGCTTTTGCTGCTGTGTTATGACAGGTCTGGACAAAGAAAAATTATCTGAAAACCCAATGACATTAGGAGTGGCACCTCAGTGGCCTGCAGTGGGAGGCTTTGCCTCACAGGTGCTGAGAGACATGTGTAAAAGAGGTAGATGGCCCCCACAATAATCTCTCTGGGCTTCTGAGCACTGGTGACCTGATGCCAAACTGCATTTGCAGAGGGCAGACTAGCAGGAGCTTCCCCAGGGCCCCCAAAGAAACCAGTGGATATTGTGTTCTTTACTCACACCCATGCCTTGGGATCTCAGATTTAAACTCCAAGAACAAAATGTGTGTGTTTCTAGCAAAGATGGAGCATGCGCTAATGTCACCAGCAGGGAAGAGTAATAAGCAAGTGTGTTAATTAAGGCTAATTAGACTTCTATTTTTATCTCTAATCATGTCTTAGAACCAAAGCAGAAGTCATTATAGTCCATTATGTCTCCAGGGAAAGCTATTGTATTTTGTATTTGCATTTCTATCTATGGGCTCCGTTTTATATGTCACACTTTATCAGAGTCCTAGACACAATCTACTTAGAGGGCTACCTGTAATCATGCCCAAATCTTACTTAAGCGAACATATGATTATTCTGCTTAATAAAAGAATAAACAGGTATCAGATTTCTTCCTTTGCATGAATTTCACCAATATTTATCAAGTGTGCTCAGTTTCAGCCCTTAAGAAGGTTCTGGAAAGAGACCCACGCGACGCTTGTCATGATAACTCAAGACAGCGCTGACAAAGAAGTTTCTAGATGCTACCCCTGGGCTTTGTGCTTGATCCGCGGAAGTGGGGCTCCCAAGCAGAGCTCAGAAGGTGGGAGGTGGGTGGGGGAGGACAGAGAGTGGAGGGAAGGTGGGTGTGACTATGGGATACCCAGGCCACCCTCAGTGGTGTGTGGGGTGGAGAGTGTTTTCCAGGACTGTACCAGGTGACGCTCGGGGGATCACGTGGTACTAGGAACCCGGTAGCATGCACACCACGTTTGAACCCCAATCATTGACTTAGATGAACACAAGAACGGTACAGTCTAGCAGTAGGGAAAATAGCTCCCCCCATACACGACGCGGTCGAGATGCAAATCTCCCTTGAACCCAGTTAAGTAGCAAAACAAACGCAAAGTCCACGTGTAGGGACACGAAATCCCCCAACGAACGCAGTCCTGTGAATGATTCATGTGGAAGGCTGTTGGTTTTAGTTGGCCGGCAGCTCAGACAGCACCCACTGCGGAGTCAGCGGAAGCGGTGGTGCTGGACCAGAGTGACCCTGTGCTCGGGTTCAATTGGGCGCATCACCTGCGGGGTGAAGGTGATGCAGTCGCTTCAAAGTCCCCAAAGAGGGATACTTAAGCAGATAAAAAAAGAAGCGAGCAAGAAATGCTATGGATGCATTAAAAAAAATTAAGGATCTTGCGGTTAAACCTGGAGAAAACGGCGGGTCTGTTTCAGAGCACTGACGCCCACTTAGCCAGACGGGGCTCCTCCCTAGCGCCATCCAGTGGTGAACAGGGGCCCTCACAGGAGCAGGCGTGGAAGGTGGTGCCTAGGGATCCAAGAAGGGAGCGAGCGTCTCCCCTTTGTCCTCCAAACTAGACTCATGGACAGAAAGGGACGTTTTCTAGCATGGGATTATCTCTTTTGTTTAAAGGACGCACGTTTAATTTCACACTGGAAAATACAGAAAAAATAGGATTTGCTTTTCATGCATTTGCTCTAACAGATACTGAATCATCAGAATAGAGAACAGAGCTGTGTTTTTAAAAACCACAGAGGTCAGTCAGCATACAAAGGCTTTGAGCTCTCCTGCCCATGTGGAACGCTCCAGGCACCAAACCCTCTGGGTTGAGCTGTGCTGCCATTCTAGAAAGCCGGGCTGGCCGGGAGAGCAGGACACAGTTGTTTCCAAGCCCTCCGGACCACAGATCTGTTGCCATTTCAAATGTGAAGGGAGTGGATGTGGCTTCCCCCCACCCCATTAGAGATGCACTGCCGAGGAGCATGTTTCTTGCTGTGACAATTCATTCCTGCACTGGTGACAGGACCGCCAGCTGATTTCACTATGCTCAATTAGGAGAAATGCATATTTTAATCTGCCCCGTGGTGAGGTAACACTTTGCTCAGTGGCCTTGGCAAACTGGCCATTTAACCATTTAGGTGAGCGAGGCTTTCCTCTCCAGCCTCTCGAGTGGCTGCCAGCATCCGCTCCATTCCCGTGCTGGTGCCAACACTTCCCAGGTTTCAGAGTACAAACAATTAAAGTCCACTCCATCATTCTCAGAGCCACTGTGCCCCAGCCGCCCGGCCACTGTGCTGACTGCTGGTAGCTTGGTGGCTGTGTGCACTGGGTTGCAAGTGCTTTTCCAGGCCCGGAAGCCAGCTCAGCATCTTTCTTCCCCCGAAGAAAGGCACTGCCCCCATGCAGGTTAGAGTGGGGGACTCCTCTTTGGTGGAGCTGAGAGAGTTAAGGACAGTAGAAAGAAGGGCCTGGAAGACGGGTCCACAATTGGAAACTTCCCACAAGCGTGGGGGGTGGGCGGCGGGAGGCTATTAGGATAAAAGAGGGACCACTATGACAATGATAGTTGGAAATGGTCTCTCTGGACAAGATCTGAGTGCTGAGAGGAGGTAAAGGGATATGCATGATGATTTTACAGTACCTGTATTGCTAACCATAATGCCCAGAAAGAGAGGGGGGTGGAGAGGGGGAAAGTGGCTGCCTAGAGGCAGGCAGTGGGGGTAGGGGTTAGCCAGAGGAAAAATGGGGATGCTGGTGGCGCAGTGTACACTGTCGGAAGGTCGGGTGTTGGAACACTGTATGACTGAAACCCAATCAGGAACAACTTTGTAATGTATCTCACAGTGACTTAATTAAAAACAAAAGCAGTGGGAGGGGTGTGCCAGCCAGCAAAGCCTACTCAGCTCTGGTCTTGGTGCCACTGTGCCCCCAGAAAGGCACATGGATGCAGCCTGTGCCATGGCCATGCTCACAGCCTCTCCCCACACTGCAGCCCCATTGCTGCAGAGAGCAAAATTGCTCCTTTTCAGGGGAGGTCTGCTTTCATTCGTGATCATCCTCTCCTTTCCTTTCCATTGCATCTTACTGCTTCTATCGGGTCTTCTCTGTTCCTTAGATCTTCAAGAAGACACATGCAACTCCAGGACAAGCTTGGGGGTCCCAGTGTGGAGCACTTGTTGGAAAGGCACTTGACGTGGTGTTTCCAGATTTCAGAAGGGCCTCAGATCTGCTCTTCGAACTTCCACTGACTCCTTGAGGTTACTTATCCTCTCTAAACTCAGCCTTCTCTTATTTTAAAATGGGAAGAATCACAGTCCCTGGGGCTGGAGAGACAGTCCAGGTACCTGGTTTGTGCACTGTCACATTGGCTAAATTCCTGGCACCCAGTGTAGTCTCCCAAGCAACACCACAAGGGATCCCTGAGCACAGAACTAGGAGTAAGTCCTGAGTGCTGCTGAGTGAAAAACAACAGCTGAAAATCAAAACAAAACAAATACCACTCCCCCAGCTGAATAGCCACAGTCCCATTTCTTCTCGAGTTTCCACGAGGTGGGTTGCAGGTATCTAAGCACTGACACTGAAGCCCTGTCCATGCTCCCCGGACACATAGTTCATTTCATTTCATTCCTAAAACCAATTCTTGTGACCCTCATTTTGCAGAGGTGGGAGCCTCCACAAACGATAAAATGCAGAACATGCCGGATGCAGGGGACAAGGGCTGAAAAGGAAAGTTCTTTTTCAGATCCTGGAGGTCTGGTCCAGAGAGCAAAGAGGGGCTGTTGAGATTCCTGGACCTACCTAAGCAGTGGATAAAGGCCCGCAGAGAGTTCTCGGAGCTAAGTTCTTACCCTATTTTAAAACTACAAAGATGTTCCAGATTTGACCTTGTTCTGCTTTTTAGTTTTTGTTTTTTAAAACCAGTGCTTCTCCAATGGTTTCCTCTCCTGCCACATCTGGGCCCAGATGTTCCCGGATGCAGCTGCTGCTCATTGCCACACCCTTTGTCAAGAGAACCTGCTTGAAGACCACATCCAGACAGCAGGGTGGGGACTGATAGCTGTAAATTCTGTGCAAACCCCATTTCCGATGCTTTTGCAGAATCTGTGGATTATGGCTGCAGGGCGCATTCCCTAAATCACCTCTGATCCAAAATAGGAGGTGGTAGCTTGGGGTCAGGGGGTCCAAAAGGTAATCCTGGGCAGAAACCAGCTGTTCGGGCTCAGCTCCTCACCTTGCCTCCTTGTTCTAGAACAGCAGTCTTAAAATATTAAGGGTCCTTACCAAACATGGTGGCCTCTCAGTATCTGTACTGCAAACCATAATGCCCCAAAGTAGAGAGAGAGTAAGAAGGAAAGTGCCTGCCATAGGGGAGGTGGGGGGGCTGGAGGGTGAATGGGAGGGATACTGGGGACATTGGTGGTGGGAAAGGTACAATGGTGGAGGGATGGGTGTTTGAACATTGTATAGCTGAAATCCAATTATGAAAGCTTTGTAACAGCATCTCATGGTGATTCAATACTTTAATAATAATAATAATAATAATAATAAAAACATTAAGGATCCTTAAAGGAGTCTGGAGTCTCAGAAAATGGTGTGGCAGGGAAGCCAGCTGCTCTCCACCTCACACTACTCCTGTAAATGGCTGAGGTTGCCCTAAAGACCCCCGGGTTGGCTGGGCCAAGGGTTAAGATTTCTAGGTGCTTGTTTTCACCCGCTTCTCACTACAGCTGCCCCACACCCCATCCTTGTCATCCTTTTCTCCATCATTGCACTGCCTGCCCTGTAAGAGCTGCACCTTCCGCCCCAGCCATCGTGCCCTTCTCTTCCTGCAGCCCACCGCTGCTCTGGTACCCTCTTCATGACGTTTTACCCACTAGTTGGTTGGTACAGAGGCAGGCATTGATACAGAACTATGGAGAGGTGGAGATCCTGGAAAGATCTTTTTTGTAGCACCCTCAAAGCCTTGGTTCCTAGCGTTTTCTTCTAAAAGTCCCAGGCTCTTTGAGAAGATGCAGCCAATGCAGCGGGTGGTGGAGGGTGAGGGAGTGAGAGCCTTTCCAGAATCCCTGGGATCATCTCACTTCTCTCCCTTGCCTATTTCTTTGTTTTTTTTTTTTGTCTTCATACATTCCTGTGAGAAATTGTTGGACCAGAAATATATCAGATCATGCTCAGAAGTCCTGGAACTTGGTTTAAGTCTCTACCTGCTGTTGTCAGGTTGAAATACTAGAAAATTTGGAACAGAGACTGGAGTCAAGGCTAAAGTATATGTACTAGCTGCCAGAGAGAACTTAGATTTGGGGATGTGGTTTTTTTTCCCCACACCATTGGTGCTCAGGACTTCCTTCTGGCTCTTTGCTCAGGTATCACCCTTGACAGGGCTCAGGGGACCATGGGGTGCTGGAGATCAAATCTAGGTTGACTACATGCAAGACAAGTGTCTTACTCACTGTATTGCCTCTGACCCCTAAAACATACATTTCTTGAATAGATACCTTTCTCCAATCTAAAGGGCTTCTGATCGTGGCTGCACATTTGGGTCGTGGTGGGTTGAATGGTTAGTGTGAACCAAGAGAGCTTTTAAACTTCTTGTTGATTAATTAGGTCATGACCCAGACCAGTGTTTCTGGGCAATAGGATTGTGTGTGTGTGTGTGTGTGTGTGTGTGTGTGTGTGTTGCGGGGCAGAGTTCACACCTGCAGGTGCTCACCCCTGACTCTGCACTCAAGGATCACCCCTGGCGGTACTTGAGGGATCATATGGGGTGCCTGGATTGAACTCAGATTGACCATAAGCAAGCAAGTGCCCCACCCACTGTTCTAGTTCTCCAGCCCCTCCCAGACCCGGATTTTAAAAAGATCATCAGAGATTCTGATTCTCAAGTAGAGCAGAGTTTGAGAACGACTATTCCAGGCACTTTCACGCTAGAAGGCATTTTGTAATATGGTGCAGACAAGGAAGTTCAGGTTCAGAGGATATGAAGCGCATGCAAGCACATATTCTGTGCCTGGTATGTCAGGACTGATTGAAGCCTGTCTAACTGCACTCTCACCCTTTCACTTCTATCACCTGACTTCCACCAGTCTGCTCTGCTCTGCTGAGATGTGGGTGGGCACTGGTCAATTTTCCTGGTTTCTATTTGGGCACACGACATTTCCTTCCCCTTCTACTCCTCAGAAGCTACTCACAAGCATTTCTTTGCATTGCACCAAGAAAAAGAAAGATATGTGTTTTTGTTGTTGCTGTTGTTGCTTTTGCTGGGTCATACCTGGCAGTGCTCAGGGGTTACTCCTGGCTCTGCACTCAGAAATTACTCTTGGCGGTGCTCAGAAGACCATATGGGATGCTGGGAATTGAACCTGGGTCGGCCACGTGCAAGGCAAACACCCTACCCGCTGTACTATCGTTCCAGCCCCGAAAGGCATGTTTTGTATAAATTGCCCACACCTTCACCCCTCTGTGTGGATGTGTGGGCAGACATCCAGAATGTTCCCACAACTAGCCAAGCCACAACCTTCTGGAACTGGTTTTGCTTGGAGGAGGAAGCACTTCCGGCCACTTCTCTCGGAAGCCTGTCCCCCTTCAGCCATAGGTGCCCAGTTTTGCAGAATGCTTCATCCTGCCAGCCCTTTGTGGGGCTCAACCTTCCCAAGGAGTTTTGGACAAGGCCCAAATGAGGACTTTCGGACAAGGCCCTGGGGGTGTTTGCTCCAAGTTCGTATACTTCCTTTCCCAAGATCTGAGCTGACCTTTCCCCAGTACTGTGGCTCCTTTGCTACATTTCTGATGTAGATGGATGCTCAGAGGCAGCTGCCCCCTTGCCAGAGGCAGCCCGGGTCTCTGGACCAGGCCCCGGCATGTGTCTGGAAACTGTCCGTGTGACCTGGAGACTCTGCTTCCGGTGTGCTCAGCAAAGCTTATCTTTCTCATCTCCAGTCTGGTCACTTCATGCCTGTGTGGATTTACCTTTCTCTTGTGCCAACAGATTAAATGACTAGCAGCGTGATCTGTGCCACCCACTGACCTTCAAAGGAAGGATGCTCTTGGGTAAGTCAGTGAGAACAAAGGAATTCAGGGGACAGGAAGAGAGAGGAAGTCGGCTATTGGAAAGCTGGCTTCCCTGGGCTTAATTTCAGTGAAAATATCTTGATCTAGTGAAGGGAATCCGTAGTAAACAGGAGGTACTCGTGGATTATTCCTCTCTCCTGCAGTACTGGGCTTCTACACTGGGCAGAAAAATAGATCACATCATGAAGGGGCAGCCCAGAGAAGTCTTTTCTCAGAAAGCGAGTTGTGTGCAGTGAGGGTGGCTGTGGCTGGGCCTGGGCCTGGGAGCATCAGCAGGGCCTGGCACCAGGGGCGCTGGGTAGGATGGGGCTCCACTGCACCCGGAGCTCTGCCCCTTGACTCAGTCCTTTGAGTTCATCTGAATAAAGCAGGTATTTCTGTAAGCCAAAGCTTCTCTGGCTTGCTTGCCTCTTCTCTGTCCCAGGACAGACCTCAGATCAGTGGGACAGTGCCCACTGGACTTGGTGAGGCCTAGGTGTGCCCAGAGAGGTGGCCCGGCTCGGGAGAAGAGCAGGCCGGCGGGGGCCATGCAGAGCCCCTCGGTGCAATCAGTCAGCGGCCTCATAATGAGTCTCAGCCCCCGCCTCAGGTCTGCGGTCTCTGGGGTGCTTGGAAGGGCTCACCAGGGTCTGTATGTCGTTCAGCTTTCACACCTGGCTTTAGAGTGAACTCGCTCTTCCGACCCTCTAGCTGTTGCTTCAGGGTGAAGCTAATCAGGAGTGGCCAAGGGCAGTTCGTGCTGGGTCCTGCGCACTGCAGCTGTCAGCCTGGAGAGGGCGCTCTGCCTCTCTCGGGCCTTCTCCGGATGACAGAAGATCATGCTTCTTGAGCAGAGCAGCCATGTTCTACACGTGGGATGTGGGTGTGGGCACTTTGGGGCCATGTGGGATTGCCAGAGTGGACCTGACATGTCAGGCCCAGCAGCCTGAGTGACAGGGGTGGGAAGAGGGCCCAGGGGTGGACAAGTTCCTTTACACTTGTTTGAGAGGGGAGTGGAGGCCAGGAGAGAATCCTCACTGTCTGTGGGCTGGGGAGCGTTCCCAGCTTTGGGGCATTTCATCTGCTTGGGCTCAGACACCCCAGCAGAGATCGTGGACATGGCCCTTCTGCAACCTCACTCAGTTTGGAAAAGATTCAGGGCTTTTGGAAAAAGGGAGCAGTGGGCACAGGTGGAAGTTCAGGTGGTTTTTTAGAGATTCTCTGAAGGCGCACTGCCACTCTCTTCCTACTCATCTGCAAACATCTGCTTCTTCTCAAAATTCCAATTTTTCAGATAGAATTATCCACAGACTGGTGTTTCTAAATGTCCAAGTGGTGAGGCAAGGACCCAACAAACTTCTCAACAAGCAGGCTGAGGCAGGCCCTGTGTTGAGTCTGTGTGTGTGTGTGTGTGTGTGTGTGTACATGTGTGTGTGTTTATTCCTCTTCATGTGAAGGAAAAGAAAATATTCCCATAGGAAAGTTGCACATTTTCTTTAGGTTGGTGTCCCAGTTTGAGTGCTGGCACAAAGGGCTGCTGTCTGGGAGGCTCATAAGTAATAGAAATGCGCCCGTCCCAGTTTGGAGGCTGCAGCCTCATTGCCTGAGATCAGAACTCCCTGCAAGTGTGGTGGAGTTTGTGAGAGGCCTCTTCTGGGGTCTTCATAGCCAGCATCCCTGTGTCATGTCAATGAAGGCCTGAACCAGTAATGCAGCCTCCTTTTCTAAGCGTCCAATTCCAGTTCCCCAGAGTTCTACTCTCTTCATCTCAAAGGCCTATCACATGTTCTTCATGGCTCACTTCTGAAAACCAACTCCTTTGGAATCAGTATTCCGACATAGGAGTTTGGCGGGGTGGACACAAACATTCAGACCATAGAAACTGGTTTGTTTTGTGGTATTTCGTTGAGGCTAAAGGAGACATTGGCCATATAGAATGTAGAACACCCCCTCTCCCACCCCCCACACCACTACCACCATCCACTGGAATTTCCAGCTGTCTCATAATTCTGGCCACTTGTTTTTCTCACAATCCAGGTGACAAATCTTTGTGTTTCATCAGATTTAACCAATATATGCCCAGCCTTGGTATCTGTGGGAGAATCTACAAAGCCACAGCTCATGGAATCGATGGACGCAGAGGCAATGAACTCAGATGCCTGACACCTCTGCTAACAACACTCCTCCCTCCCAAACTGAGTCGATGGGGAGAAGTGAGAAGCGGGAGGGCTGGTATGTTAATATTCCCATAGGTAGCTTTAATAGACGAAATCAGACATTGTGTTCTCTTTCCAGACACTCTGGTGTCTTATTAGAAATGCAGTAAATAGAGTTTAATGCAATTGAAAAGAAATCCAACAGACTCCAATCTAAAGAATGTCATTGCAAGAAAATAGCAGCGACTTACAATTTACTGCCCCTAAATTGGGAAATCGGTTTTAGAACCTCGTAAACTTTTAATTGCATGCAGCATGAAAATGGATTTAAAGCCGAAAGGCGGGGCAGGAGTGCACACGTTCACTAAACACCTTTCGTGATGGGCCAGCACAGTTTGATCCTTAATTTCATCCTCACAACAGTCAAATGAGAAGACAGTTATTTCTTTGAGTTATAAATGAAGAAATTGAGGCTCATCCAGAAGCTCTCTTGTTCAGTGCCACGGGGAAGAAGGTAGAAGAGTGTAGATTTGAGTCACCTCCAAATATCATTGACTCTACTATGAAACATGCATGAGAATATCTTTTTTTCCACAAGTTGATTGTGACACAACTTTAGTGACTCTAGAAGAGTTTGTCTTGAAGAAAATGTCTCTTCTGCTTCTTTATTCAGATCCACTCATGACCCATGATGTATCGGCTCCATGGTGTGAGATAGCAGTGTGGGAAAAGAGAATAGGGAAGGGGAGGAGAAGTGAGCAGAGGGAAGGGAAGGGAAGGGAAAGAAAGGGAAAGGGGAGGGGAAGGGAGAGAAAGTAAAGAAAGGAAAGGGAAGGGGAGGGAAGGGAAATGAAGGGAAGGAGAGGGAAAGGAGGGGAAGGGAAGGGGAGGGTACCAAACAAACAAGCAAAACAGTAGATTGCGTTCTGGAGGATGTCAACTTCATCAGCTCTTTTTTGAACATATTTGGAAAATGGGAGTCTAATATGCAGAACTCCTTCCCTCTGCCTCCAGAACCTTTATCTATTTTTCTAGATAAATCTCTCCTCTTGCTTCCTGTCCTCATTCCCTTTCCCCGGCTCCTGACTTGCAGCACTTTGGTGTTTATGGTGTCCTGACAAATTCTGTACGTTCTTGTGGATAGGAACGCTCCTTTCTGGAATGTTCTGATGCTCCATACCAAGCTGCCTCCCATGCCTGCAGCTTGCATGTGGTCCATGCTGTGTGGGTAACAACACCACCAGGCAGGGCCACGCGATGCACGATGCTGAGCACCAACAAAACTGTTCTAGAAGAACAGACAACCAAGAAAATAGGAAGATTCGAGTCTTCCGCCTCTGCCCCTAAATACCTTGTATGTATCTTTTGGGGGTCCGTCAACTTTCCACATGGTGAGTTTCCAGAGTGTACATCCCACCCGCCTCAGCACAGAAAAGCAGACATCCTCTGGCAGGCATGTTTATTTTTATTTATTTATTGTTTGTCTTTTGGGCCCAGTCAGTGGTGCTCATGGCTCACTCCTGGCTCTGCCCTCTGGAATCACGCCTGGTGGGCTAGGTTGACCATACCACGCCAGGGACCAACCTAAGTCCGCTGTGTGCAAGGCAGGCCCTGAGTGCAAGTACTCCCTACCTGCTCTGCTACCTTTCTAGTCACATCTGGCCAGCGTTTCATTCTGTATCTGTGAGGGCCGACATAGGGTCTAGTTGAAGCTGTCTTCCCTTGCTCTGTGTTCAGAGTTGAGAGGTTTCTAGAAAATGAAGTCAGTGGGGGGCAACCAGTCAGGCTGAGTAAACACTGGAAGGGCTCTTCTGGGGCAGCAGCTTGGAGGGAGTGGCACACAGACCCTGCAGAGTATTTTGCCCATGTAGGAAAGGAAAGAAGGAAAGCCAAGAGAGATCAATCTGCAAAAACAGTGCTTCTGGGGCATTTTATTTGTACCACGTGTGATCAGAAAGTGATCAGGATCGACCAACCCAGGACCTTCTCTCCTGTTGGCTCTTGCATGCAGAGGTGCTTCCAGTAGGAGGGCAGCCACCCCCCTTCCCGCCCGGCTCCATCTAGCCTGCATCCCACCACCTCCTGCCCACACAGCCAGAGTCGCACTGCGCCTTCTGAATCCACACGCCGCCTTGACGTAGCCTGTTCAATCACATGCCACCACTTCTTGGATCCAGGCGCAAGTGGCTGAGCCAGAGGGAGCTGCCACCTTTCTTTTCTTCTCTTTTACCTTCTAATTAATTTCTCTAATGGTTCCTTGATGTAAGAAACCATTCATCACAGGCACTCTGTACTTATGTTTTTCTCCTTCCAAGTTATTAACATGTCCAGGACTTTCCTGGGCAGAGCTGCCCGGACTTGGCAATCCTTGTCCCCAGGAGAGTCAGGCTTGCATGCAGCGGCTGTGTGTGGGGTGCACTGATAGTGCCCCATGCCAGGCCATGGCTCCACATCTCATCCAGAAATGGTGCTGAGTGGGGAACGGGCCAGGAACAGACCCCTGTCTCTTGTGGCTCTGGGCCCAAGCCAGCTCCAAAGTCCCTGGCTCAGGCGACACACAGGTGGAAACGCTGGCAGGAGTGGTGGGCCTGAGAGGGAAGGGACGAGTTCATTATGGGGAGGGGTGCCAGAGGAGATGGCTTCACAACAGGGGGTCCTCCTGGGAGCCAGTGAAGGTCTGGAAGTGATCTTTGGATTTCAATTTGCTCTGTTCTGGGCTTCTGAAAATTTCTGCAAGAAATGCTTAGGTTATTGTTTGTCCCTTTACCTTCTCTCAGCACTCAGTTCTTGTCCAGAGTGACCATTTCCAACTCTTATTGTCATAGTGGTCCCTTCTCTATCCTAGCTGCCCTCTCCCCACCACCACTTGTGGCAAGCTTCCAACATGGATCAGTCCTCCTGGCCCTTATTTCTACTGTCCTTCAGTATTAGTTTCATACTATGTTTTATTATACCCCTGGGGGGGAAGGGAGTAGGAGGGAGACTGGGGACATTGGTGGTGGAAAACATACACTGGTGAAGGGACAGATGATGGAACACTGTATGGTTGAAACCCAATCAGGAACAACTTTGTTACTATGTATCTCACAGTGATTCAATGTTTTAAAAATGGTTGAAAAAAATGCTTAGGACACAGAAGTCTGACGGTAGGTCACACTCTCCTCTTCAACCACCTGCATTAAGTGGCCACAAATTGGGTGCCTATAGCAGATTCTGGCTCTCTCTGTATCACCCCATTCAAATCTCAGGCCTGTGCAAAGAGTGGGGGAACAACACCCTCTGCTCACAGAGAGGGAGAGAGGAAGTCAGGCAATGTGCCAAGGCCACCTAATGGGAACAAGGAAACTTGACACTTGACACCCAAGTCTGGTCACCCTTGAGTTAGGCACAGAAATGGGCCAGTCCCTGGGCAAGTCGACCTGTGTAAGTAAGTTTGCTTTTCAGGCTCTGTAGAAGCCAAGGGTCATCCTGTGTGTTGGTGGCCTGGCCTGGACCATCACAGGTGCCGGACTGAACCGAAGCCCTTGTGAAGGTAAGTCTGGATGGGAGGGTCAATCCCCAGCCTCCAGGAGATTGCTATCTATGTTGCTCTTGGGTCATTTTCCACAGGTGACCCAGATTAGTAGTGGGGAGTGTGTAGGGGATGTCTGGCCGGGGATTGATTTGACCTAGGAAACACAGAGGCAGGGAGCCCCTTTCTGCCCCCATGAGCAAACCCTGCCCTTCCAGGAATGGATCCACACGTGCCTCATCAATGCCAGCTTTGTGTCTGCAGCACCTGGGCTGGGTTGGCTTTGTTTGAGATCACAGCCGTGCTGGGCACCTGTGTGGCAGAGAGCAGAATGTTCGCTGCAGAAGTGGAAAAAAGTGATAGAACCTGGCAGCGATTCAAGCACAGTCTCCTTCTGTTAGCGATGGGAGTGAGTGGCATGGAGTCCCTTTGTGCAAGATCACTGAAGGCCAGCCTAGTGTTGCTGCCTTCCTTTCGTCCACTGTGATGCTCTGCTTGTGTCCATGGAGGAAGGCTGCCCTGGTCTCCCCCAGCAACCAAGGTTTGGGGGGCAGTCCTTCCACTTTGCCCTTCCCCTGCCTTTGCCTTATAGACATCCAGTGTGGCCTTCCTCAGCACCTGCTGGAAAAGCTCCTTTGCTTGTTACTGTTCCCTTTGTAAACCAAAACCACCCCCAGGCCCCCCTCACTCCACCCATGCACTGCCATGTTTAACACTTCCCAGGCCACGCCAGGCCACAGGGCCCAAGGAGCAGAGCACATCATTGGCAGGGAAAAGGTTAAAGAGCTTTGTTGAGCTTGTATTCTCCTCCCTTTATCTGATCTCTGGTGCACAAATATTTCCCACTCAGGAGTGAGGGTGACTCAATCCTTGAGCCCAAGTTTCTTTTGTGATGCAAAAGCTTTTGACTTTGCTGTAGTTTATTTGTCTGTGTTTTGGTTTCCTTTGCCATTGAAGTTGTTGAAAATATCTCAGAGATCTAACACCTGGAGCATTTCACCTGTAGTTTACCCAGTGTACTTTTTGGTTCTGGGTTTAACTGTGAGCTTTGCTGCAACATGCATGGAACTGGGGGGCATCAATAAAGTGAAATAGCTTTGGGGGAGAAGATCAAATCCCAGTGATCTCACTCATGCGGGGAACACAGAGAAGCAGAACTCGGGAACAGACAGTTTGAGGTGATGGCAAGCCCTTGGATTTGGACTGCAGAACTGAGACTACCAAGCAGGGAAAAGAGGTTGGAGAGGAAGGGAGAGGTGACAGGGACAGTGATGAAGCACTGGGGCACCTTGGTAGTGGTGAAGGCCCAATAATCTGGTGGTTGATATGGTTCAGCAGTACTTCAAGTATAAGACAATACTAACATGATTGTAAAGAAAAGACAGGAAATCAAAATAAAATAATAGCCTATGAGAATAAATAAGAATATAGCCAATGTATTGAGGCGGGGGGCGTAAATGTTAACATGTTACCTAAAGCCTGATTTAAAAAAAAAAAAAACAGAACAGAAAAGAAGGTAACAGAAGGAAAGGGAATGGAAGGGGGAGGAGGGCAGGGAATGAGAGGGGCGATGCCCTTCCTCTGCCTTTGCCCCACACTGAGCCCAGTGCAAAGAGGGGAGCGGGAGACAGCGTGATGCATGAGTGTTAAGAACCTAGGATAGCTGGGTGGAAACGCATGATGCTCAATGTCTAGAATCCGTTAGAAACTTCTTGACATTGGGGGTCATGTGTTTCCACCCAGTGGAGCTTTTCCGGCAGGCCTGTGTCATGGTACCCATGGGCACGCACCCCCTGGCCCTGCAGATAGAGGAAGGATGAGAGGCTTGGTTTTCGGAGTGGTTTGTCTCTACTCCATCCAGTCCCATGGAGTGATACAGAGGGCCACCAATAAATTCAGATGTGATCTGAGAGCCAGAGAATATCACATTCATAAAGACCTACTGGAAGGCAGTTGCTGGGAAGGTGCAGCTCCCACACAGTGCTCAGGCAGCCTGAAAGCCCCTCCTGGTGACCAGTTGGGCCTTATGGTTTAATGCTCAGGCCTAGTAAGGCAATACTTCTGGGGATCAGCAATGCTAGAGCCACTGGGGCTATACTGCTAGGCTCTCTCAGCAGTGGTCAGGGGGCTTATGTGCCAGGAATTGCAGAGGGTCCTTGCACAAGGAGAGTGTGCATCCCTGAGCCCCCAACAACCTTCCCAGCCTCTGGTCTTCTCAACTCAGCCTGCCAGCAATGATCTTTCCCCATGTCAGTTAGGTCTTTTCTTCCTTTCGTTTCATGGATGTCAGAGGAGGGCCTCACTGACATTCAGAGCTCTTCTCTGTGTCAGATGCATGGGCTTGGCTAACCAACTCATCCTTTTCTCACAAAATGTGGACAGTCAGACCAAGTCCAGAGAAAGAACACCAGAGTTGAACACCAGGTGCACTGAAGTCTTTTGGAGGGAAATAAAATTTCTCAAGTCCAGACATGGTGGCTGACTATGTCTTGCCCCTTGAGCTCCCCAGTGTTCAGAGAAAATGATAAATAAAGCGTTTGAGAAAAGCCCTACCTGGCATGAGCCTGGTCCAGTGTCCCCTCACCAGTTTAGCAATCTGGCCTAAACTGAGGATACTTCCACGTCCAGAGAGCAGGGCCAACGATTCCACACTGCCCGGGACTGCCCCACAGGGAGGATCAGCCAGCCCTGGTAAGGTGTCATGGTGGGTCACTGCGGCAGGAAGAGAGCAAGACTTCCTGATTTATTTGCCTCAGTGGCCTGTGGCTCACACAGGGGCGGAGACTGTGCAGAGCAGAGGGAGCCCAGGCAGGGGAAAGGAGGACGCCACAAAGCTCTCAGCTAGCTTCTGCACCTGAGGTCAATTAATTATTTTTTCTGTGTTTCAATTCTTTTTTTAATTAAAGAGAGAACAATACCTATTTGCCCAAGTCTGAGCGATATCACAGCAGGTAGGGCGTTTGTCTTGCATGCTGCTAATCCAGGTTCGATTCTTCCGCCCCTCTCGGAGAGCCCAGCAAGCTACCAAGAGTATCTTTCCCGCACGGCAGAACCTGGCAAGCTACCCATGGCATATTCGATATGCCAAAAACAGTAACAACAACTCTCACAATGGAGACGTTACTGGTGCCCGCTCGAGCAAATTGATGAACAGTGGGATGACAGTGACAGTGACAGTGAGGAAGCTGTAAGAATCAAATTACATAGAAGTTGAGAAATAATTTGGTTCCAATGGAATTAGGGAGCACCTGAACCAGGAAAAGAACGTGCAATTCTTAATGGCCTCCATCATCTGGTTAATGGCCTGGGGACCAACGCAAGAGTTTAGGTCCCAGTTTCTAGCCTATGTGCACCTAAGAACATGGCCACAAGGCAAAGAGAAGCTTGTGTTAAGAAGCTAGGATAGATGATTGGATGTAAATGTATGACACCCAAATGTCTAGAAGTCCCGATATGGCAGAGATATCATGGATTCTAGTGGGTGCTGCCATGGGAGCGAGACCAGAGCTTGGAGGAGCAGAAATTATAACTATTATGGGAAGAGGTCTGGGGATTGTCATTTCTGGTTGTCCCACCTGCTCTTCCGCTGAATGGCTTGAATCTGGAATATCTGTGCCAGATGGACACAGACTTGAATGAAAGTTCCTTTGTCTGTCTTCTATCTGTCTGCTTTTCACACACACACACACACACACACACACACACACAACACACATGCACACACACGCACCCCCTTCTGAGAAAGTGTGATAACAAGCCCACTTATTCTCTGCCACTCCTTACTCCCCTCAGAGCCCTGTGTCAGCTGCTTTGTGTTCACAAGCACAACAGCCACTTCATTTCTAGCGGTCCTAGCTTGCTCCTGCTTGGAGCCTCTGTCCCACCTGGTTCCTCTGACTGAAACACTCTTCTCCTGGAGAGCTCCATAATGGCTCCTTCTTGTAATTTAGGTTACACTTGAACCCTTATCTCTACAGGGAAGCCTCTTCTATGTGTCCTCCTTCCCCACTGTTTGTCACTGACTGCATCCCATATGGTCACTTGAGTACCACCAGGGGCAATTTCTGAGTGCAGAGCCAGGAGTTACCCCTGAGCATTGCCAGATGTGACCCCCCCCCCAAAAAAAAGATCAGCCAATCCATTGGGTTGTCAGGAACCCATATCATTGACCCTTCCTTTGTCCCTTCATAAAAATAAATTATGAGGTGGGAGCCATAATACAGTGGCAGCATACTTGTATTGCATCCAGAGTACCTGGGTTTTATTTCTAACACCGTGTATGGTCCCCCAAAACTACGGCCAGGAGGGATCCCTGAGCACAGAGTCAGGAGAAAGCCATGAACACAGTTGGGTGTGGCCTCATAAAGAAAAGGGAAAGAAAAATATCATACTGATAAGATTTTCTTCATTAAGAACATTTTTATTGGGCTGGAGTAATAGCACAGTGGGTAGGGCATTTGCCTTGCACATGGCCGACCCAGGTTCGATTCCCAGTATCCCATATGGTCCCCTGAGCACCGCCAGGTATAATTCCTGAGTGCAGAGCCAGGAGTGACCCTGGTGCATCGTCAGGTGTGACCCAAAAAGCAAAAAAAAAAAATATTTTTATTTTACTTTCTTAAAAATATTGATAAGCCTATAAAAGAAAAATCACTTCCTAAAATTCTACCACTTAAAAAAAAATCAGGGAGATAGTATGGAGTTAAGGCGCTTGTTTTGTGGCTGACCCAGGTTCAATCTCTGGTTCCCAGTTCTCTAAATACCACCAGGAGTGATTCCTGACCACAAAGCCAGGAGTAATCCCTAAGCATTGTCTGATGTAGCCCCAAAACAAAAATCAAAAACAACTCCTCTCCCCAAATACATAATATACAGAGGGAAATTCCTATTCCTTCTCCTTGTTGTACCTATGAAATTCCAACCTCTTGAGATAATGAGTATTTATAGTTAAATGTGGTTTATTTATGGTTTTTTTATTGTTAGTCAGGAATCTTTATATCACTGTCACTGCTCATCGATTTGCTTGAGCAGGCACCAGTAACGTCTCCATTGTGAGACTTGTTGTTACTGTTTTTGGCATATCAAATATGCCATGGGTAGCTTGCCAGGCTCTACCGTGTGGGATACTCCTGGTAGCTTGCTGGGCTCTCCGAGAGGGGTGGAGGAAGTGAACTCGGGTCAGCCGCATGCAAGGCAAACACCCTGCCCGCTGTGCTATCGCTCCAGCTGATCTAATCTTTATATATCCATGCATAAATAACCATGTATGGGTTTTTTTTTGCCATAATTCCCCTAAATTAATGCATTGTCTAGGGTGTTACACGAGCGCCTTTCTATGGATTTCCACAGTTTTAAGTTAATACCTGAAAAGCAGAAATGCTTCATCTAAGAGGAGACATTTAATAAAAGCTATCAAATTATTCTCCAAAATGATGTTCTTAGGTATATATACTCCACCTACACAGTGAAAATCCCCATTTCCTCTTTCTCTCTTGAGAACATTGTAGGGAGCCATTTTACAAAGTTTGACTCTTATCTTCTGATTAAACAGAGGCTTACTTGAATTCCTGTAGCAAGGTTGACACTCCTGATCCTACTGATCTTATCCTATCACCATTTGTTTATCACTAGCCCATGCCACACCCTGTGTTTTACTACTGTCTGTATTGGGGTCCTGGCATGCATACCATAACACCTCCCAGCAGAGAGGTATAAATACTATAACTGCCATACAATAAACTCTCTCTGTCGCCCTCCTCCTCCTCCTGGCTCTGCGTCTGTTCATTCTGCTGTGTCCCCTCCTTAGCCCCGAGAAGGGTCCTCCCTGCTGAACAGGACAGAACCCTACAGAACATAATACACATTCTTTCTTTTATTAACAAGCAATTTTCTTTTATTAACAAAATAAAAAGAGTAGGGACTTGTGGCATGTTTTGTTCTTTATCTCAGGACACTTCTTGGGGAAGTAGGCATGGTGCTGCGAGGGAAGGGTGGAGAGAGTGAAACAGGAGTTGCTGTCTCTTTTGGAGGCACAGGGCAGAGCTGATGCCAAGAAGTGTTGTGGCAAGTGTTGTGGGAAGCCCAGTGATGGGAAGAGGAGGCACCAAGAAAGGAGCGGAAGCCATCAGAGAAAGGTTTGCGGTAATTGGGCAGACGCAGGGCCCAGCTGACACCACCTGGCTGGCTCTGGGGCTGCCTCTGGGGACAGGGGAACGTTCATCTCCTCAAGCTCATCTTTGTCCTTTTCTTCCCCTGCAAACTTCTCCCTCCCATGAGATCTTGCTTAAATGCTCTTTTTCAGTATATCCCCAGATTTGCAGTGTGGGCCCTCTGCCCTCCTTCCTTTCCTCTGCCGCCCCCTCAGGGCTCTAGCTCAACCCTCTCAGCCTGATGTCCCCTGGTGGCTCCCCTTCCTTGCCCACCTGCTCCCAGCCCCCTTCTTCACATTTCTCCTGGCTGACAAGTTAGCTTCTGGGCAGTGACCAGCTGCCACTTCCTGCTTCACGTGTCTAAACCAGCCTAGTTCCCCCATTCACCAGCTCACTCCCTTGGGGATCCCCATATTTTCTTGTTTTGTTTTGTTTTGATAATCTATGCTGGCCACAAAGATTTGAAATGATAATGACATTTAAAATGTATTTCTTTGGGCCAGGGAATTGTACCAGCATAAGTCTGTCCAGGTTCAATCCCCTGCTCCTCATGGCCTCTGGAACACTGCAAGATGTACCCCTTGGAGGCCCCCAAGCTCCACTTGAATGGCCCTCGTGGTCCCCACTATGAAGCCCAAGCAGTACCGCATCTCTAAGCCACAGCATTGAACTCCTGACCCACTTGGCTGAGTATCACGAGGAATGGCCCTTGGGCCCCCTGAGCACCCCTTTGGAGACCTCCTCCAGTACAAAATTTCCTCTTCAGTCTTCTATCATTGTTTATAATCTGTCTTTTGACATATATGAAAATGCATAACATAGCATTATCGTCTGAACCATGTTTAAATATGTGACTCAATAATGTGTTACACTACTATAATGTCTTCGATAGTCTCAAACTCTTCTTACAAAACTGAAGCTCTAGACACATCAACTCACAATTCTGGTACTTCTCTGTAAAGACACACTTAATTCCCTGCCACGCTGTCTCATCAGCTCCGGTGGAGGTGAAGGTCATTTGTACTTGGGCAGGACCTGGTTCACTATCTGCCATATGCATGTAAGCCAAGAAAATCTAAGTGAACGCTCCTTATTTCCCCCATGCAGTGCCCAATAATTACTGTTTACTCAGGTCCTACAACTCTGCTTGTTTATCTTACTTCTCAAAACAACCCTCTGGTGGTTTGTTTGTTTCCTTGATGAAGAAACAGGAGCCCAGGTAACAGCCTGGTTAGCACAACCCAAAAACACAGGCTCCTGGATTAAAAAATAAAGTGGTGGGTACTAGAGGGAAAAGGAGACAGGGTTGGGCGGAAGTCAGGTGACACAGGCTCATGGTGTGGTGGTGGAAGGAAGCAAGACTTTGGGTGGTGATCATAATGCAGTAGATGTAGGGAAGGAGCATGATGCTGAATGCAAGAAGCCTATTGCTGTTATAAGCCAATATTATTATCTCAGTTCAAAACAACGTTGAGTCAGGTGCGTCTGACAGCAGTACACATCTGTGGGCTACTGCCAGCTTGGCACTGGGGTTGAGAAGGTGCCCGAGGACTATGTGGTGCCAGGGACTTAACCTGCAATTGAGCTATCTCCCTGACCCCAGCAGTCCATGTCTTAACCACCAGATCTCTTATTTTTACTCTCGCCCAGCTCTTCCCCGGGTGAGGGCCCTCAGCCAGCCCCTCATCCCCTCCCTCCCTTGCCTTGGGACCATGCTGCCCACCCTCTCAGCTGCTGATCCCTTCCACACTTACTTTCTGCCTGATCCTTTCCAGCCTGTGGCTCATCCCCTGCTCACTGGCCCCCTTCTGCAGACAGGCCTCTGTGCACACATGTTCCCTGCAGGATGTTTGCACCACCCATGACCTGGACCCGGCATTTGAATCCTCCAACCCTGCTCTCTCTTGCTGCCTTCCAGCGGCTGCATTTTCCTGTCCCCTAGGCTGCTCTCAAACTGTGGCTCTTTTCCCTCCCCTCCCTCCCCTCCCCTCCCTTGTCTTCCTCTCCCCTCCTTCCCCCCTCCCTTTTCTTCCTCTTCCCTCCCTCCCTCCCCTCCCCTCCCTTCACTTTCCCTCTTTTCCATTCCCTTTCCAGTCCCTTCCTTTTCCTTCTCCCTCCCCTTTCCTTCTCTTCCCTCCTATTCCCTTCCTATCTCCCTTTCCCTTCCCTTTCCTTCCCCTCCCCTCCTCTGATCACTCTGTAATTGATACTTGTGCATCAACCTATATTGTAGTTGGCCTGTGTTGTATTCTTCATCAGACTGTGAGATGTTTAATACAGGAATGGTTTCCGTCTTTGTGCCTCCAAACCAGTTCTTCACTGAATGAGAGTCAAAGGAAACTGAACTGCATTGTTAGGAGACAGATCCCTTCCTGGGGAAACCAGACACCAAAATTATGCTCTGGCTTCTCCTGGAGCACTTCAAAGAAAACTGCATTTAAAATAAGGCCTTTTGTGAGGCATTTGGCGTATTTTCTGGATCATAGTAATTAATCCACGGGACACCCTGGGACGTGTAGGAACAGGAGTAAGAAATATTGCCTTTCTCTGACCAATGGAGAAATTAAGCATGGAACAGTCAACTTCCTTGCATGAGGGACTCAAGGAGACATTCTCCTCCTCCTGGTACAGAATTTTGTCCTTGCATGCAGCGGGCAGAGACTGTCCCTGTGCTTCTGCTGGCCTCAAGGTCTGATTACAGAGCTATGACCCAGATTCCCAAGGACTGAAACATTCATTTCATCTGATGTTGAAATAGAAAGGCCTGGGATTAAAAGATACTTAAAAATAAATCCTCATTTATCATGTTCCTAAGATTAAATTGTTCATTTGTTCTTCTAGGACAAAAATTTCTGCTAAGAACAGTGTCAGACACACAGTAGGTGCTTTACTAAATGGTCACTGAATAAACTTTTTGTTCATATATTGGCTTTGGGGAGGTCCATTGCAGTTCTGTTTTAAAGACTAGGAAAGCCTAATTTAAAAAGCACAGAATGAATGTTTGCCGATGATAATGATGGTGGAAATAAATCCTGACGTATTGCTTGTGAAGTCAGAGCTCCTGCTATTCCTCACTGTAGTCGTCTGTGCTGAGTTTTGTTTTCCTTGTGATGTTTGTAACCTTCATCTATTCAATTACTTTCCCCTTTGATGAGCTGACTGCTGTCACAGCCCTCTAGAATTAGAAGTATAAGCGGAGTAGGGATTAATATGAATGTGCAAAGTCACTAGGGGTTCAAAGACTCCCTGATTATAGAGTTCAGTTTGACCAACAGGCACTGACTAGTTTTCTTTTCTTTCCTGTTTGTGGCTTGTGAACCACCCTGGAAGTATTTGGGCAGCCATGCAGTGCTGGAAATTGAACTCTGCAGTCTTTGGAATCATCACCCCTCCTCTCCTATGGTCCATTTTTACAGAAAAATTCATAAGGGACTAGAAAATGATTCAAAAAGCGTAACACATACCTAGAATGTACAACACTGTGAATTCCATCTTCAATGCCACATGGCACCCTGAAGAGCACTTGATATAGCCCTTGATAGAGTCCCCGAGCATCATCAGGAAGGGGTGGCCACTAGTTATAAGAAGAAAAACAACCCCAACAACCTTACATATCTTAAATTTTTTAATTGAGTCATTTTGAGCTATACAGTTATAAAGTTGTTCATGCTAGAGTTTTAGTCATACAACATTCCAACACCTGTTCCTTCACCAGACTCTCACAAATCTTTTATGAAACCTTCCCTACGTTAAAAATGTAAGACTATGTGCATTAACAGAAAACACATTTATTCTAAATCAAGACAAGGTAATACCTCATTGCTATTTCAGTAGTGCCCCAAGAAGCAGGACATTACTTGTGCAGAACAGAATTTTACTTTCCCAGGATTCCAGGACACAGAATTCTACCTCCTTGAAGCTAGACTTTAAACCAGATAGCTTGTGGGGCTGAAGAGATAGTATGATGGGCAGGGCATTTGTTTCTCAATTGGTCTACCAGAGTTCAATCCCTGGCATTCCATATGGTTCCCCAAGCCCTCCCACCCCCCACCCACTGAGTGAGTGCAGAGCCAGGAGGCTCCCTTCACCTGAGCACCATAGGGTGTAGAAAAAGGAAAGGAAGGAGAGAAGAAAGAAAGAAAGAAAGAAAGAAAGAAAGAAAGAAAGAAAGAAAGAAAGAAAGAAAGAAAGAAAGAAAGAAAGAAAGAAAGAAAGAAAGAAAGAAAGAAAGAAAGAAAGAAAGAAAGAAAGAAAGAAAGAAAGAAAGAAAGAAAGAAAGAAAGAAAGAAAGAAAGAAAGAAAGAAGAAAAAACGATGTGGATTGTTTTGGCCAATGCGACATGAGTAGAACCTATGTGCGTTACTTCCTGTGGAAATCTAAAAGAGCAGATGCGTGATTGGCAGGAGTCTGTTTCCCTGTTTCGGTTCTTGGCAGCATGTGCAGACCTTGGAGCTTTGCAGGAGGGCTGCCTGGAGCAGCACAGTTCTGCCTCCAGCCAGTCCCGCGCAGGATGAGTGAGAAACAGACCTTCCCTCTCAAACCGTGTCCTGCTGGGTCTCCTAATCTAGCACAGCTCTTTGTTCTCTGATTTAGAAAACATGACTCGGTTCTCTTCTTCTGATGCCTACACCCACTTTTCTTTGACTTCTGAAAAAAAAAATCCTGTTTCTTAGCAGAGGCTGGAGCGGTAGCGCAGCGGGTAGGGCGTTCGCCTTGCACGTGGTCGACGTGAGTTCGATTCCGCCCCTCGCTCCTCTCAGAGAGCCTAGCAAGCTACCGAGAGTATCTCGCCCGATTGGCGAGCCTGGCAAGCTACTCTTGGCGCATTCAATATGCCTAAAACAGTAACAAGTCTCACAATGGAGACGTTACTGGTGCCCACTTGAGCAAATTGAAGAGCAATGGGATAACAGTGACAGTGATTTCCTGGCAGGTGAAGCTGTTAATTGAAATAAATAAAATGACTTTGGATTCAACAACAATTGAACAAGAGACATTTGTCCCGATGTGCACTGTCCAGAGATAAACTTCTTCACCTCACTGGGGACTGATGAGCTGACTGGAAGGAGCAGCATGTGGGGGACGCAGGGACCCATCACTGAGTGCATCAACCTTCCCATGTCTCCCCTGTAGCTCAAGGTCCCGATGATGGGATTGGCCATTCATCTCTTTAAAGTGGCTGTCCCTCATGTATCTAAGAACCATGAAATCAATGAGCTCTTACAGTTCTAGTGATGAAAGGCCTGGCTTCTGACCGCTGCCTTATTGCTCTTGTCTTGTTTCTGTTTTTTGGTTTGTGTGTGTGTTGGGGATTGCACCCATGGCCTTGCCCACAAGGCATGTGCTCCACCATGAGCCACATCCCAATTCCCTTATGACTTTTTCTTTAGAAACTCAATTTTCTCATCTGTAAATTAAGGGTGACAATAACCACTGGCTATTTTTAAATTGTTGCATTGTTTAGACTTTATTAAAGGCTAATACCTGGCCATTTCTGCAGGATAAGGCATAATAAGCTGTTTTTTGTGCAATTTGAATCATCCAATTAAACAAGATGTCTTCAGTTTTTTTTAAAGATAGACTTTATTTTTAGAACAGTTTTACATTTACAGAAACATTGAGAAGGAAGTCTAAAGAACTTCCTTACATCCTGTCTTCCCTTGTACAAAATTTCCCCTACTACATTTTGAGTCATTTATTACCATTGCTAAAACAATATTAACACATTATTGATTAGCGGTCTTTGTTTACATTGAGAGCCATTCTCTATGTTGTGTATTCTCTGGGTTTGAGAAGTGCATAATATCTTGTATCCACTTTTACAGTATCACAGAATAGTTTCACTGCCCTACCTAAATAACTCCTGTGTTTTACCTACTCACTCCTTTTGTCCCTTAAATCTCTGACAACCACATTTAAAAAATAATTTCTCACAGTTTTATCTTTTTTTCAGAATGTCATACATTGATAGTACGTATACATTTATGAGATATTTTGCTATGAATTAAACTTATAAGTGTGTAGCCTTTCCACACTGGCTTCTTGCTACATGTCTTTCATGACTTTATAGTTCATTTAGAATCACTGGTGGATCGTATTCTATCATACAGATGAAACACAGTTTGTGGTATGGCAGATAAATCAAAGATAGCTTAGTGTCTTGCGACTTTGGGCAGTCATGAATAAAGCTGCTATGAACATGTTCAGGTTTTTGTGTGGACACAAGTTTTCATTTCATTTGAGTAGATACCAAAGAACACGACGGCTGAATTGCTTGATGTATGTTCAGTTTTGTAAGGTACTGCCAAACTGTCTTTTAAAATGACCGTATTACCATCCACAGTGAATGATGGTTTCTGTTCACATCCTTGCCGGCGTTTGATGATATGTTTTATATTTTGATTACTCAGATTGTTAGGTAGTGTATTTCATTGTGTTTTGGCCAGGGTTTCGGGGAGAGTGGGAGAGGTTTGAGGTTTGAGGTTGGTGTTGGGCCACACCCAGCAGTGCTCAGGGGCTCATGTTTACTCTCCTCAAGAGCAACCCTTCTTCGGGGAATTATATCAAGTACCAGAGATTGAACTGGGGTTAGCTACATGCAAGGCAAGTGCCTTACCTCCTGAACTTTCTGTCCAGCCTCTCCATTATTGTTTTGAACTTGTACTTGCCCAAAGGTGTATGATTTAAACATCTATTTCTAAGCTTACTGTCCATCTTTATATCTTCTTTGGTTAAATTTTATTTAGATCTTTTATCCACTTTCTAATTCGGTGAGTATTTTATTAAGATTGAGATTGAAGTGTTATATATACAAAATTTGTGCTAAATACATATTTAGTAACATATATATTTAGTACAAGCTCTTTATCTGGTGTTGTGTTTTGCAAAGAATTTATCCCAGTCTGTAGTTTGTCTTTTCATTCTCTTTTCAATGTCTTTCACAGAGCAGGAGTTTTTTAATTTTAATAAAATTTAACTTACTAAGCATTTCTTTCATGGATCATGCTTTTGATGTTATATCTAAAAACTCCTTGTTAAAACCAAGGTCACCTATATTTTCTTCTAGAAGTTTTATAGTTTTGCTTTTTATGTTTAGGTATATTATCCACTGAAGTTGATTTTTTGGTAAGAGTGAGGCCAGTTCTTATATTTTATGCATATAGATGTCTAGTTATTGCACCTTTGTCTGGAGAGGCCATTCTTCTTCCATCTAAATGCTTTTGCCTCTTTGTCAAGGACAGGTTGATTGTATTTATCTGAGTTTTTGTACTCTGTTCTGTTCATCTATTTGTCTGTACTTTTGCAGATAAATATCACATTGTTTTAATTATTATATCATTATAGTATAGAAGCCAGGTGGCATCAGTTCACCTAATTTATTCCCCTGCAGTATCATATTGTTTTTTTCTGGAACTTTTAGAAAATCTCCACATATAACAACTGGGGCTACATTAAACTAAGAAATTTCTGCACCTCAAAGGAAAAGTGAGCAAAATACAGAAAGAGCCCATGGAATGGCAAAGAATATTTACCCAACACCCAACTGATAAAGGGTTAATATCCTGGATATACAAGAAACTAGTAGAATTGCACAAGAAAAGAAACCTCCAACCCCATCAAAAAATGGGGAGAAGACTCAAAAAAATAAATACAGGGACTGGAGCGATAGCACAGCGGGTAAGGCATTTTGCCTTGCATGCAGCCAACCTGGGTTCGATTCCCAGCATCCCATATGGTTCCCTGAGCACCGCCACCGGTAATTCCTGAGAGCAGAGCCAGGAGTAACCCCTATGCATCGCCGGGTGTGACCCAAAAAGAAAAAAAATAAAAATGACCAAAGGGCACCTGAAAAAATGCTCTACATTGCTAATCATCAGGGAGGTGCAAAACAAAACAAAAATGAAATATCATCTCACACCACAGATACTGGCACACATCAAAAAGAACAAGATCAACCAGTCCTGGCGCACATATGGGGAGAAAGGAACTCTCTTTCATTTCAGTGCCGACTGGCATTCCTTTTTGGAAAACAATATGGACATTCTTTCAAAAACTAGAAATTGAGCTTCCATATGATCCCCCAATACTACTTCTGGGAATATATCCCGAGGATGCAAAAAAGCACAGTAGAAATGACATCTGCACCTATATGTTCATTGCAGCACTGTTCACAATAGCCAGAATCTGGAAACAACCCAAGTGCCTGAGAACACATGACTGGTTAAAGAAACTTTGGCACATCTACACAATGGAATACTATGCAGCTGTTAGAAAAGATAAAATCATGAAATTTGCTTATAAGTGGATGGTCATGGAGAGTATCATGCTATGTGAATTGAGTCAGAAAGAAAGGGACAGACATAGAATGAATACACTCATTTGTGGAATATAAAATAACATAATATTAGGCTGACACTCAAGGATAGTAGAGACAGGGCCAAGAATAATGCTCCATGGTTGGTAGCCTGCCTCATGAGCTGGGAGAGAAGGCAACTGGACTAGAGAAGGGATCACTAGTCAATGATGGTTGGAGGGATCGTTCAGGATGGGAGATGTGTGCTGAATGTAATAAAGGACCAAATGTGATAGCCTCTCAGTATCTGTACTGCAAACCATAATGCACAAAAGGAGAGAGAGAGTATGGGGGAAATTGTCTGCCACAGCGGCAGGAAGAGGGGTGGGGGGTATATTGGGGACATTGGTGGTGGAAAATATACACTGGTGGAGGGCTGGGTATTCGGTAATTGTATGACTGAAAGTCAAACATAAAAGCTTTGTAACTGTATCTCATAGTGATTCAATTTTAAAAAATCTCCATAGACTACAAAATTTGTTTCTTTGTGCGTGTGTGTATTCTCAAAGTAGTAAGATTTTTATGTTTTGAATTTGACTGATACATCAAGTTGTGAAGAACTCAAACCTTAGTAATATTGAGTCTTTCTACATGTGAATAATGTCCATCTTGTCATTTATTTAGACTTTTTTTGATTTCTTCAGAATTTTGAAATTCTCTTCAGGTAGATCTTATAAAGATTTTGTTAAATGTATACCCAAGCTTTGCCTTTTGTGCTAAAGTAAACTAAAGCATTTTCAAAGAATTAGTAGAATTGATTTGTCTATATATTGCATTCATTTTGCAAATGAAAAAAATCAGTTTGCAGAAGGGGAAGTACACTCAAGTTATACTTCTACTTAATGATTCTGGCCATATAGAATAATTACTGACCACATCCTACTTTTGCATGCTCATGAGGTCGGAGATTTCTGAAATAGTTAAATGCTAATGAATGAAAGAGCTTTAATTATGAAAAAATTAAATGCATTGTTTAGGTCAGAATACATCATTGGGTCCCATACCTTCAACTGATGGAATTCATAGCACTGTCTGTCATCCCATTGTTCATCGATTTGCTTGAGCGGGCACCAGTATCATCTCCATTGTGAGACTTGTTACTGTTTTTGGCATATTGAATATGCCAGGGGTAGCTTGGCTGGCTCTTCCAAGCGGTCGGGATACTCTAGGTAGCTTGCTGGGCTTTCCGAGAGGGACAGAGGAATTGCACCCGGCTTGGCCCAGTGCAAGGCAAATGTCCTACCCATTGTGCTATTGCTCCAGTCCTATGAATTCATAAGGAGCAAATATTTATTTCTTCTTGATGGGCCCTTCCCCTTTTAGCCTTGTAAAAGCCCTGAATGTTTTTTGTTTTGTTTTACTTTCTGGGTCACTCTTGGTGGTGCTCTGGGCTTATTCCTGTTTCTACTCAGGAATCACTCCTGGCAAGCTTGGGGATCATATGGGATGCTGGGGATTGAAGCAGGGTCAGAAGTGTGCAAGGCGATCACCCTTACTCACTGTACGATAACAGTACTGTGGTACTATCTGCCCCCATAGCCTTGTAACTTGAAACTGAAAACTTTTCATAAGACTCAAATTTTTATCCTTCTCTTTTAAATTAAGATAACAATCAGCTATCTTGACCAAAAATGAAGAAAGTGTTCAGCACACATTTCAGTTTCAATTTCCCTACCTGCATCTTACCTCAGAAATTCTATGGGCTTAATTGGCTGCTTTGCTGAACTTCTCAGTTCACCTGCTGTGGACAAGATACAGTATGATATCAATCAGAAAAATACCCTCCAGATCCCAGTAGGCAAAAATTCATACTTTAATTCAATATGGGTAGTTTCCTTTTTATTTTTTAAAGTAAGCTTTTTGATGCACTCTCCTCCGAATGAACTGTTTGCAATAAAGCAGACAAGAAATAGTACCAGCAGCAGTCTGGGATGGCATCTGTGCTCTCCCCACCTGACAAGTACTCAGCTCACCAAGTAACAAGGTGATTTGGGGGCAACTCTCACCGTTAGCTCCATGAACATCTCTTCTCCGTAAGACTGGCCTCCTGCTCTTGGCTCTTGGTTCCAGGAAACTTGCCTGTTTTGCTTCAGTGATCTCTGAAGAGCAGCATCTTACTTATGTGTGCCCAGTGGGCTCATTTGCTCTGCAGACCATTTAACACCCAGACCAGGAAGCCAGAGGGCCCACCTCTGGGTTTTCCAGTGTCTGAGAAGACTCATCCTCTCAGCAGGAAGTTGTTCCCTGAAATCTCTTCTTCCCTAAGTGATTTCCTTGAAGCAGCCACGTCAAAGATCTGGCCTGAAACCCACTGCCCACCCAAGCATCTCACTCCATAAAGCAGGTCTTATAAATGCCAACCTGCTAGGCTGCCTCTTCAAGGGTAGATGACGAGAAAGTGTTTGAAATTCTTCAGAGGAAAGATGGATATTTAGGAGCTAACTTGCATTACTGTCAATGGAATAAGAACACGATTTTTAAATTGCAAGACCTGGGGACAGTTTCTCCAGTGAAACTATGTATTAGAGCACACAAGTTTCAATTTTCAGGTCGAACCTGCCCGGGCAGCTCAGCAACAGTTTATGGCAGCCTTCTGATGTGAGTCCTGTGATTTGAGTTTATTAGTTTCTGGCATTGGGTCCAGTATTTTGAGTGATATCTATAAAATGTACTTGGAAGTTATTATTTTCCCTTAAAGAATGTGACACTAAAACAAGTTTTTAATAAAATGTTTTGAGAAGGAAACAGGCTGAAAAAAAAAAGCTGGGCAAAAATTCAAGCTAGTAATGAACTGAATATGTCTCTAATTATATTGAATTTACAAGTAATAGGATGAGGCAGGGTTAGCAATTACTTTTGAGTGAAATTGCATATGCCCGAAGGAAGGGAAAGTTGGGAGAAATGAATAAAAAGTGCTGTATCATTACATTTGATCTTAAATATCTTTCACTCTATACTTTCAAAGGTCCAATCAGTTTAAAAACAGATTCTTCAATAAACATTTTTTTAGAATTGATGGTTTCTCCAAACCTGTTTGGCTTTGACTTTTTTTCTTCTGTATAAGGTCTTGCATATGTATGGACCTCCCTTGGCCATGTGGTACAAAGGCCCATGAATTTTCTTGGCAGCACTCCAAAATAAAATGTAGAGAGTGGTTAGAAAGTGATCATCAAAATTACTACACACCAGACTAAAAATTCAAGAGTTAGACAGGATTGAGTCCTCCAATCAAATAATTAAATCGGCTGTGTAAATAATTTATTCAATACCCATAGGTTCTGCCTAAATGTCATTTGTCTTTAATAGGCCAAATCCACAAATAAATAGGGTGCAGGATAACACTGAGGCTCAAGCTTCTCATAGTGCTGCTCTGAATTGAACCCCTCCATCATGTGATAGGCAGCTTGGTGACAGCTTTCCAAGTCACCTCATTTACAACCCCTTAACAGGGAAGAATTGCAATGACTACCCTTGTTCTTTGGCTAAGGAAAGCAGAATTTTAAAATGCTTTGCATCAGTACAGTGGCCCACTGCTATCACATGGCAGAGTTGGATTGCCATTTAGAAGTTTGTTTTTTTTTTTTTTTTTGCTTTTTGGGTCACACCCAGTGATGCTCAGGGGTTACTTCTGGCTTTGCACTCAGAAACCACTCCTGGTGGTGCTTGGGGGACCATTAGAAGTCTTTTTTTTTAATTAATTTTTTTGAACTTAAGGTCACTGTATCACTATATCACTGTCATCCCATTGCTCGTCGATTTGCTCGAGGGGGCACCAGTAACGTCTCCATTGTGAGACTTGTTACTGTTTTTGGCAGATCAAATACACCACGGTTAGCTTACCAGGCTCTGCCATGCGGGTGGGATACTCTCGGTAGCCTGCTGGGCTCCCCGAGAGGGACGGAGGAATTGAAGCCAGGTGGGCCGCATGCAAGGCAAACACCATATACGCTGTGCTATAGCTCCAGCCAAACTTAAGGTAGTATGGTTATAATAGTGTTGAAGTTTATGCCATTGATGTATAAAGTAACTCTACCAAGACCCTCCATGCTCTTCCTATTTCCCCTCTTGTCCCCATCTTTGTTGTCCACTACTGCTTACACTGACTTTTGTAGTTCAAGGCACTGACTTTGGTCATCATTTGATTCTTGTTTTGTTTCTCTACATTCCACAAATGAGTGAGATTATCTGGTATTTGTCCTTTTTCTTCGGACTTATTTTGTTTAACATGATGCTTTCTAGTTCCATCCAAGTTTCTTGCATGATTTCATCTTTGCTTCTGGCCCCATAATATCCCATTGTGTATATATGCAACAGCTTCTTTGTCCATTTGTCTGCATTGAATATTTGAGTTGTTTCCATAGCATTTAGCATTGTGCTAAATGCTACAGTAGACAGATGTATATCCATCTTTTTTATTTTTGCTTTTTTGGGTCACACTCAGCGATGCACAGGGGTCACTCCTAAGCTCTGCACTCAGGAATTACCCCTGGTGGTGCTTGGGGACCATATGGGATGCTGGGAATCAAAGCCAAGTCGGCCGCGTGCAAGACAAACGCCCTCCCCACTGTGTAATCACTCCAGCCCCAGACATCCATCTTTTCAAATTAGTAATTTTGTTTTGGGGAGGATAAATGCCGAAAAGTGGAATCACTAGGTCTTATAGGAGTTCTACTTATGTATTTTTGGAGAACTCTTCATACTGTTTTTCAGAGTCTGAACCAAACCAGTTTCACCAGTAGTGGGAGAAGCTTCCCATTCACCACATCCCTGACAACAAGTATTTTTTTCCAGTTATTTTGAGGTGAGGAGTATAAGTGGGGACTTTGGCCAACCCCTTCAGTACTTGGGTGCTACTCCAGGCTCTGGAATGGGGGTTTATCCCCATCGTGTTTGGTGGACCAGGTGCTGGGGATAGAATTGTGATCTGCTGACCTTAACCCCTGTGCTATCTCTGTGGCCAGACAGGCAGTTCATTTTATAACTGCTAGTCTAAACAGGGATATCTTAATGGAAATTTCTCCCAAGATTGTCAAAATTTTTAGAGGCTTTCTGAAATATCAAGGGGTACTGATATCAAATTGTTTCAAGCAGAAAATGTAGTGACTTGGTAGGATCACACAAATATCAAGTCAAGCACTGATTGGCCATTACTGGCCATTACTCAGAATACAGCCTCCCAGTTGAAACAACTGCTTCACACATGAGACTTCTGGGTGACACACACACACACACACACCAAAGTCAGGGATCGAAGTCCAGACTCCCCTCGTGGGTTCTGTCCCCAAGAACTCTCCTCCTAAAGCTGAACCTCAATTTCCTCATGTGTTATACAGAGTCGAGTTTTCAGTTTCATCTGTACAAGTTCAGCACCACAGTGTGACTGCCTCCAGGGCTAAGAATACCCCATATGGAGTCAACCTCCCAGAATGCTCCAATCCTGGAGGGAAGCTTAAAAAGCAATGGTACAGGTCCACATCCAGCTTCAGCTCACCTGCTGATTGGCAAACATGACTTCTTCCCCTCCCTGCCCTCACTCTGCATGATAAAAAGACTTTAGGAGGCTTAAAAGAAAGTATTATGGCTTTTTTCCCTAACTGCTCACTACCATCTTGGGCAAAATTTGTGCTTCTATGCGAATGACTCCTTCCTCCTTTATCCTTCCCTGGAGTCATTTCATCCACTGGATTATGAGTCCTTGAATCCAGAAGCAAGATTTTTACCTTTAACGTCCTAGAAAATCGCTGTAAGATATGTCACAAGGATGAAGCAAAGTCATTTTTACCTGAGACTTTGATAACCCTTTTAGTCAGATGCTTTTGCATAAAGTATAATCCTGGGTGAATTTACCCTGCCAGAAGTTAATGCATTTAGCAACAATGTGTTATGGCAAATGCCACTACCTGTCACTTGCTTAACACTAGGCTCATAAAGAAGCTGTATGCTTCAGGTCTTCTCCATCTTTCATCTCCTCCTGCAGGTGGGCATTTCTCTCTGTTTTATTCAATAACAGCCCAGAGGCTTGCTTCTGGTTTTGGTCTCCCCTGTGTAGAACTACATAAGCTTCATAATCCAAAGACATTTCTTTTTTTTAATCCCTTGCCAAGACCCTATGTAATTTGTATTCTGGTTTCAAAGACACCATTTCAGGTGACCTTTAATGCTGATCCCCTAAAGTCACTGACGTGCCCAAAAGCAGGTTTCCATATATGCAGGGTCACTGTTTGTCTTTTGATATATTCATTGGTCTGCCTTCCTCTGTTTATGTGTCTCCAAATAGTTGCATGATATGTCATTATTCTTATTATCATTGGCATTTGGATGCTGGTTTCCTTTATCTGTTAAGCAGAAGTATATTTAGTGCTCAAAGTGATACATCATAAAGGTGAAAAAAGGTGAACCCTTTGATATATTACAAGTCTTTCATAGCATGAAATAACTATTGCCTATTATTTTACTCCTGACGTTTTTATTTTTAAGGGAATTTCACTTGATTTGTGGTGCTGACACCTCTGATATGTTGTTTCCAGTGACCTTACATCCAAAATCAGTAGCGTGTGACATTTGATGGCCCAGATAAAAAACATTAATGGTGGAAGAGAGGGTTTATTTTCCTGGTCATAAATTAAGTTTAAATAACTCTGAATTTATTTTAAACTCTCCAGTACTTTTTACTGTCCAGGCAATAAATGTATTTATTGCTGAGGGCCAACCTGAGTTTCCAACACAGCCTTTTGCTGCTTGGGTTTTTCTGCTCGGAATCCATTTCTTCCTCTTTGTGGAAAGCTCATCTTACCTATAAAGGCTGATTTTCTACAAATCCTTCTCTAGTTCCTACCAGCTGGGATGAGAGAAAGAACCACTTAGCAGCTAGGTAAAATGGGAGTGTTTTTTTGTTGTCAATCAGATTAGGAAACACAGACGTTCATAAACTATTCACTGATGCGGGTAATCCAGTGTGGAATGAATCCTGACTGGGAGTTCACCATGGGGATGACAGCACAAGCCTCTTCCCTCCTTAGGCCTGTGCCTGGGTTTACTTTAGGTCCTGATTTAATTTTCACAAAAATGAAACCCCATTTCCCATTTTGATCCCTATAAATTCCCATCTTCCTGTATATTTTGTCTGGTATTCATTTATTAGGGGGGTCTCATAAAATTCTATTGAGAATTTCTCAGTTAAGATGCTTTTACGATCTAAAATTTTTCATCTATATGTTTGAAAATGGTCCTATATTTTTAATGGAGATTTTATGGTATTCACATACCATAAAATTCATCATTTGAATGTGTCCAGTTCAGTGGTTTTTAGTACTGTCACAGCAATGTGTTACTATCACTACCATCTCATCCCAGAACATTTGCGTCCACCTGAAAAGAACCCCCACACCTGTCACTCACCACTCTCCCTTCCCCAGCACCTCACTACCCCATCACCATTGATTTTCGGAGTCTAGACCTGTCATGCAAATGAAACCATATAACATGTGGCCTCTTGTGACTGTCTTCTTTTATTTGCTGTGTTTTTAAGGTTCATTTGTATTGTGGCCTACATCAGTCATTCATTTGTGAGACTGTTTGGATGTGGATTGTCTGCATTATGTGTATTCAGTCATAGGTTGAAGAACAGGTTGGCTGGTTTTGGTTTTTTTATTATTCTCATTTTAAAAACTGCACCTTAATGTTCAAAAGTTTCCTTGGAATTACTTCTCCTTGCATCTCTTCTGTTTGGGATCATTTTAGAAGTTTATTCTTGAAAGAAAATGTGATAAAGTATGTTATTTTTATTGTTAGTGGTAATAAAACTCCATCTCTTATTGATTCTATATAAATGTCTTATAGATCTGGCCCAAATATTGAAGGAAAGGAGATTTTAACTCTTCATTATATGAGTAGAATAGCAAAAGAACAATCACCCACTAAATAAAAATATATTTGGTGTAATTGAATATATGGAATGCTGTTCAAATGACTTTTCATGAAGACTAGTTACTGACCTTTTCATAGGATTCAGGGCATTTTTTCTTGGGATATAGCAATATCTGATATATATATACATGTACATATATATACACATATAAGTATATATATGCCCATTGCTGGGCTTTTTAGGGATTACAACTGTTTTTTCTTTATTTTGTCTCCAGAGTTCCAATACAATGCTTTGTACCTAGAAGGCACTCATAAAACAAGCTTGATGACTAAATTAAATTACATGTTCTTGAACTCAGTTCAAATTAAACTTATATTACCTTGAACTGAATAAGAAGAAAGGAAAATATTTTTCCAAAGGCATTCTGAACTTTGCAAATGGACTTTTGTTTATAATCATGAAGAACACAATATATGGCTTGATGAAAATGACCAAAGTGAATACCTACAACTTTGTGATCACCACTTAAAAAAATTTTTAAAAACATAAAATACCAGTCCCCTAGAAACTCTCCCACCCTTCCAACAGCAATTGCTTTCCTGACTCCTAACCCGACCTGGGTTTTGTCTAACTTAAACTTCATGCAAATGAAGGCACACCATATATATTCTGTTTCTTGGTCATTCCATGTGAAAAACAAGGATGAAAAGTAAAATCTGTGGTCTTATAACAAGATTTTCATGATAGATAATCTTCAGATTTCAAGCAGCGAAGACTCAGCTTATTTACAGAGGGCAAAAATACAACCTCCACTTTCATTTCTGATGATATTGAATTTTGGAAAAAGATCTCAAGTTTCCTTTTGTTAGTGACTGATTCCATTACCTAATTTCTGAGCATAGAGAATGTGAAGTATACCAAGTTTGTTCAGTTCTCTCAACCTTGGGTTTTTCTTGATTTTCCCCTTCTCTTTTCTCTTAAGGAACTTAGTCAATTGGAATTGTCAGAACCCAAATATTGTAGACTATGAACAACAGCGTGTATTAACAGCAAAGTCTTATTTCTCATTGTTCTGTAAGTACTTTGGGAAGTTCAAGCTCAAGGAACCACTTCACTCTGTATGTAGAGAAAGAAGATCCTCTGCCTGCTTCCTGGAAGAATGATGATCCTTCAGTCTTTTCCTAGCAGTAGGGAGGTGGGAAATTTCTAGATTCCCTTTTCTAATGGGATTAATCCCATTGTAAGGACTCTGCTCATGTGACTTAATCATCCCCCCCCAAAGCCCCACCCTCAAATGTCATTACATTGGGAATCAGGTTTCAATCTAGGATCAGTAGGAGGATACAAACATTTGTCAATGGAGGTTTTTTCCTCCCCTTTCCTTAACATCCTTAACATTCTTTCCTAGGTTCTGTCTGTTCTTTAACCTTCTAGTGGATCTCCCTGTGTCTTAAATCCTCAGGAGACATTGGCATTTGAGATGAAGTAGCTGTGAGTGCCAAGAGAACTGCTTTTTCAGAGGAATCAATGTCTTAAATTCAGCAAAACTTTTTCACAAAGTCTACCATGTTATCCTTGAGGGTGTGTGTGTGAGAGAGAGGGGAGAGAGAGAGACAGAGAGACAGAGAGAGATGTGGTGGGCAGAATAAGAGAGATGTGGTGGGCAGAATAATAAACTTACACTGAACTGGGAAGAAAAACAAATCCACCAGAGGACAGAATTATGATGCAAAAAGATCTTGACAGTCTGAAGTGATGGCCTTAAATTTATTGGATTTAATGGCGATCAACATAAGGTTCTGTTATCAGGATAAATAGCCAAGGACACACCTACAAGATGATGGAAGCTGACTAACATCCATTCAGGTGAAAAAAAGTTCTGAGGATTTCAGTTGACAGGAAGGTCGTGGCTGCCAATAGGCCTGTCCAGAATTAAAAGGTCATTGTTTTTCTTCCTGCCATAGTCAAAAGTTTTGGCACATTTTATTTGGTTTTGAGCATCCTATTTAAAAAGAAGAATGATGAAGTTCAGGGAGATAACTTAAGTGGTAGAAGTGTCAGGCCCTGAGTTCTATCCCTGTCACTGCGGGCCCCTTCCCCAGCACCCAAGGTGGTTCCTGAGCTCTACTAGACCTGATCACTGCTGGGGTAGTCCCTTCTCTTATGTCCAATCATAGCTAAAGTGGCATTTATTAAAAATAAATAAATAAAAGGAGGGACCGGAGAGTTCGGAAAACAGGTAAGGCACTTGTTGTAAACACCCCACCAGGAATGGTCCCTGAGCATAGAGCCAAAAAAAGAAAATAAGTCCTGAGCACTGGTTAGTGTGTTCCCCAAACAAAAGCAGACAAACAAGAGAGGGTTAAGAAAAGACTGTGACACCTGCATGAGAAACTTTGTCAAACCTGGAGTGGGTGGAGATCTCAGCAAACTTCTATGGAGTGAGTGAACGTTTGTGACTCCATTTTGTTCCCACAAAAGTGTTTCTTGTATTTTCTCGCTTTCCCTTGGTGCTTGTCCTGCCTCCCAGTCTTCAGAGATATTCTCATGTTCTTGTTGAAGCAGGGTCAGTTATGAATGGAGGGGAAGGGGAACAGCAGCTCCCCTAACACACTCCTGGGGCTAGTCATACCCTTGGATGTATCTCTCTTTTTTTTTTTGAGAAAAGTCAAGAATAGGCTCTCTGGGAAGTTTTTTTTTTTTGCTTTTTGGGTCACACCCGGCGATGCACAGGGATCACTCCTGGCTCTGCACTCAGGAATTACTCCTGGTGGTGCTCAGGGGACCATATGGGATGCTGGGAATCGAACCTGGGTCGGCCACGTGCAAGGCAAATGCCCTACCCGCTGTGCTACCACTCCAGCCCCCAGGAAAGATTCTTGATGATTATCATACAGTCTCTGCAGCAGAACCATTGTTTGACTATGTCACTAGGAACCAAAGTTTCTATGGCCAGTTGGAAGGTTTCCAGAAGAAAGTTTTTCCTGCTCTGCCCATAACTATGTTTTCTAATTTATTTCCCAAGAGCCCTTGAGAAATCCCTTCTTCAACTGGAGAGGAGAATGGATTTTTTTTTGGACAAGAATTACTCCATCTTTTCAGGTTGCTGGCACCTGAAAAAAAAATCTTTTTTGCACATCAACCCATATCTTAATTGGCCTTAGAGCAGTGGACACCCAAACTTGGTCCAACAAAGCTGAATCAGAAGTAGTCCACCGTTATCTTACCTTTGAAGGGAAGTAAAGCTAGTAACTGCTATGACTTTGGGAGAACATCTATTCTTCTACAAGTTGTAAATGAGTTTTAGCCAAATGTTCACTAAGTACAGGGGGTGGGGCAGTAGGGGATGGGGGAAGCTAAGGATTCTGTAAGCCATGTAAACTAGAAATGCTTGTGGTCCGTTCTCAAGCTATCTCCCATCTGAGGATAGTTAGTAGTCAGATTGAGAAATTGATTGCAATAAAAAGTAACTTTTCCCTAATAATATCTACCCCACATTCCTTCTGATTCATCAACCAACCCTCTCCTTTGCTACCACAGCCCTGCTAAAAGCCCCCAGCAGAGAACCAAAATTGGTCAAATGCATGCTACATGCCAGGTCACTTTTGCACAGTGTCTCATTTCATTTTTATAGGCACCATTGAAATTATACTATTGCTCTTGATATTACTGCCATTTTACACGTGAGCAAAGGCCTCTCTGAAGGGGTCATTTACCTGAGGTCCCAGTCGAAGCTTCCTTCCTATGAAGGAAGCATGCTAGGTTTGCCCTGTGCACTCTACCTGGCTCCATGCTTCCAGACTGACCTCCCTTTTTAGTCACTCCTTGATTTTCATTGTTGCTGTTGTTGCAATAATTTGATGATGGTAGTGGATGGAAGGCCCACACACCTGGAAGTGGTGCTCCCGAAATTTTCAGTCATGCTATTTCCCCAGGCAGGAGCAGGGGTGGCACATCCATGGGGGTGATGCATGTGTTATGGCTATGGTTCTCACAGGGGTTGGCGACAGTGCTCATTCAAATGCTTATCAGAGCTCTCAGTCCCTGGCTGCTTTTAACCCATGTCTTTAGTTGCAGTGCCCTCTCAAGGCCACACTCTGTTTCGTGGGCTCACACACCCCTGACTACACTGCTGCTGGACACTGCTTGTGGTCCATGATGGCAGACAGCATAGCCACCAGACTTAAGGAAAAGCACCGAGGCAGGCACTCGAAGCTTCTGCTGCTTCTGACAGCCCTGAGCACTGTGATCCAGGTGGGCATTATGGGACTTGTGTTTTGTTTATTTGTTTTTTGGGTCACATCCGGCAGTGTTTGGGGCTTACTTCTGGGTCTGCACTCAGGAATCACTTCTGGTAGTGCTCAGGGGACCCTATGGGATGCCCGAGATTGAACCTGGGTGAGCTGCGTGTAAGGCAAGTGCCCTACCTGCTGTACTATCTCTCCGTCCCCTTGGCTTTTGTTTGTAACAGGAAACTTTTCCTCTCCAGGCTACTCTTCCATGTCTCTGCTCCTGGTCTTCATATCTAAATGGCACATCAGTCTAACTCAGAGTCCCCAAGAAAGATATTGTAGAATGAGCTGACCCAAGGAGAAGGGAGGCCAAGGGACAATCTCACTTTCCCTTTTGACTACTGCCAAGGCCTAATGCTTGCCCTGCCCCTGTTCAGTTCACTCGTCTTTGATGAGCATCACTTGCTATCCAGTTTCACAAAGGTTGCTCTGCAGCCTCTGCAGCCAATTGGGGGCACAAGAGTTGTTTTCAGTCACTTGCTCACCACGGATAGGGTGATGTGGGAGAGGACTTAGCTCAGTAGGCTGCATTGGGCACTATCTGGTTAGTTCAGAAGGCTCAGCTCTCTCCTGTAAAGAAAGAATATTGGCACTCCCACCTTCTGTTTCTCCCTTAGTGTTTGCCAGCCCACTTTGATTGTATGAATGAGTGGGTGAATACCGGTGCTGGGCTCAGCTGCTATTTGCAGCAAACTCCCAACTGTCAATGAGGGAGGCCAGGATTGCCACTGCTTCCTGCCTGCCTGAGCCTTTGGCAGCTCACAGGAGCTCTGATTTCTGCAAGTCAAGCAGATACATTTGTACCCTATGCTGTCATTAAGTCCTCTTGTTGATGAAATGATTTATTGATGGAGCAAATTAGGTACTGAGAACCTGTGCAAAAAGAAAAGAATGAAGGAGAGAGGTGAAATCTTGACTGTACAGATTAGACCTCATCAGAGACCCAGGAGCAACTTTGAAAGCCCCTTTAACTCACCACACAGTGAAAAATCTGAAGGACGGCGTCCACTTCCTCACACTCCTTTGAAAGCCAGGTAAAGGAAGAGCAGCAAAGGAGAATGAAGACAATGGACACAAGGGCAAGAAAACCCTACTCAGTAGAAAAGGCCAACCTCCATTTTAGCTTTGTCACAGAGGAGGGAGGCTGGGTCACTCCATCAGGGCAAAAGACGAAGCCTCAGGGAGGAAATCTGACCTTCTCTTGGCCGGGGAGGCATCGAGCTGAAGACCGTGTCCTTTTCCACTGGAGCTGTCTCTGCCACACAGGAATGCAACATCTCATTAGTGTGAGGTGCCGATAATGATCTGATGAGATCCTTCATGCATTACTGATGGATGCCACCCAGAAGACCTCCACAGACATAACACCTCAGCCAATTAAACGAACCTTTTTCCCTAGGTCTTTGTCATTGACTCCAACGTATTGCCGTTGCCAGAACTGACGCTTTATCAATGGCTACCTCATGCCTACACTTGTGATTGTTCTTAGAGATTCAGAAGGGCTTGGAAGTAAGGGAGGAAAGAAGGAAGCCCTTGGAGCTTGGTTTTTTTCCCTGCTGGCTGCTCAGAGCCTGCAACAGGGAACTAACCAAATGGTGGTGCAAAACCAAGACCCACACTCATTTCCAAGCTCAGAGACCCCCCCACTACTGACTTGTTGATGAACCAAGAGCTTCTAAAGAGAATGGCTTGAGGATAATTTATTGAAGTGGTATTTTTTGTCATTGTTTGTCTTTGAAAACATAGATGAAAACTGCTTTCAAGAGGCTGTAGGGCCGCCAACATGAGCTATGGGGAGTGGAGAATCATCAGTTATATCAGACTGTTCAATTTTATATCATTCTGGCCAGTCAAATATCCTATAGCCACAAAGGGAGGGAGGAAATGCACCCTTGTTCCCTGTGTTTTAAACTTTTCCAACACTGGCTTATGAAAATATTTGGGGTTGTTCACTGCTCTGCTCTCTGTAGCATAAACATTTATTTAAATGGGGCTGTCTCTAGTAATGAAGAATGAAGGAAAAACAATGGTCTGATTTTGACAAATTAACTTGTGATTTGGAGAGTCAGTGAAGCAGGGAAGAGACATTCCTAACTATACTAATTAAATGAGCTTGCAACATTTATTTTAATGCAATGGAACCAGCCATATGAAGATGAACATTTTAATTTATTTTGCAGTGACATTATGAAAAATTTCACTGCTGCAGATTATCTGCAAAAACAAATCTCATCAGCATCTAGGTTTGTGTAGGAAATTTCCATCTTTCACACAAGCCTGACCTTCCCTGGTGGAAACAAGTGCGAATGAGCTAAGTTACTTGAAAAGTTTTTCTGAAGGTTGTCTTTCCACTGAGGCTGGGCTTTATGTTCAAATGACTTCTGTTCCAAACACATCCATTTTTCATGGTGCGGCGTAGATGAAAAATTCTGAATCCATTCTACAGGGAATGCAAATATAGCTCATTAGTTCTAAAACATTTTTCATGAAAGACTGCAGAGTATTTGCCGGCAGATGAGGCTGCATCGTTCCAGCCAAGAATGAACACCACATGTCCTGCTAATTGTTTTTTAAAGTTGTTCCTTTCCTCTCTGGCACCCAAATAGGAAACAATATGAAAAATGGAGAGGGAGAGCAGAGCTTACTCTGACACTATTCTGCACTTGGTCCCCGCTGCCCTTCCCCCCTCCCCTCTTCCCCACCCCTACTGTAGTCATATTCTGGAAGGAAAAGGCTCTGGCTCGTAGATGGAGGGAACATTTTTTATTGTCCTAGAGGAGACCATAGAGCGTTCTTTTCCTGAGTGTATCCATCACCTGAGGGCAGACACAATGGCTGCCTTCCAGAGCGGGGAGGGGGAAGTGAGAGGGTGGGGGGGGCAGGGCTGCTGGCTCCTGGCTATTACCACAGCCCACTTTCAGAAGCACTTCTATTTTCAGGCCCAGGAAGAGACTTCAGCAAAGTCTCTCCTGCTGGGTATTGTTGAGGCCTGGTGAACACAAGTCAATTACATATCCTCTCCCTTCCCTTTTCCCTCTCCCCTCCGTCCTCTTTACTCTCCCTTCTTCCTCCTTCCTCCCTCTCCTTCCTCTTCCCCTTAGGCCCTGTCCCACCTGTTTCTTCCCTCTGAGGGGCCAGAGATGCTCTGGCTGGACCACACTCTTCTGAGCAAACCTTGGCTTCCATCACAGATTCCTGAACTTACTTGACATACACTCCCTTTCCAGAAATTGAATTACTTAGCCTCCCTTACCCCCACCCATCTACCATCTTTAAACAAATAAACAAAAAGCCCTCTCTAAATGCTTCCACTCCCCCAGTGATTCCAGTGACCTCCCTCCCACCCAGGAGCAAAATTGTCCATTTTGGGGAAAAAATGAGGGTCCGGCACTTGTCTTGCACACAGTCAACCTGGGTTCAATCCCCTGCATCTCATATGATCCCTAAGTACCGCCAAGTATAGCCCCCCAAAACAATCAGAAAGCTCGCTGGTTCCCACGAATGGTTTTATCCGCCTCTCTCCAACTTCCTACATAACCACAGGACTGAGAAGAAGCTCCCTCTCTTCATGTGTGGGCTCAGGGGGCACCTGGCTCTGAATCCCCCAGCAACGTGGTGTTTCCCACTCTCAGCTCTATCCTTGACCCAGGGCACAGGCAGTGGAGAAGGCTTCTGTATACCTGAGGCATCTTCTGCTCGGGGCAGTGACAGAACCCCAGACCCATCAAACACAGTGGCCTGTGGGGTGGGTGAGGTGGTCTATGAGAGTGTGATAGCTGTTTGCTTCACCTGAAGCCTGGTAACCTTCCAGGGATGAAGGAAGAAAATGGTGCTCTATTCTCTGGCCAGTAACTCCATAAAGTGTCTCGGAGAGAATCCAGCGGGTCTGGATTCGGTTTGAGAAGCAGAGCCTGTGCCCTCCTTAGGGTGCTGTAGACGTGGACAGGGGCCCTGGGGAGGGGCAGTTGGCTGAGCCATGATCCCTTCCTCAGGAGCAACAGTCAGGCTGTCCTTCACCACCGAGTGGCTGAGGAAAGGAACGTGTTCTTCTCCTTCCTCATGGGCGCCAGGTCAGTTCCTGTGAGCACCCTGAGGAAAGAGTATTTTGTGTAGAAGAATCACTGCACTCAAGAGAATGAATGTGCTGTTTTCTCAGGGAAGGGGCTATCCAGGACAAGTATCCACTGTTAGCATAAACCATACACACTTCTCCGCATGACCCCACACCCCCCGCCCTATCACATCCTCCCATAAGCCAAGGAAAGCAGTTAAAGATTAGTAAGATTATAAATCACAGGCTAAGAAGGGCCCATTTGGGGTTCTGTTGGAGAGCTCAACTGATAGGCCCCTGGAGAGTTCCTCCAGCATTCTATGAGGCAAATGAACGTGATGAATTTGAATGAGTCCCCTCCAAACATCTTGGAAAACGGGCCTTCTGCAGAGACTCTCCTCTCTGGCCCCTTCTAACGGCCTTCAGAACCCTGACCAAGTCTCAACTAGCACATAACACATACAGGCATTTATTACATGTTTGTGAAATCACTAAGGATAGACTCTTGTGGCCGGAGCTGGGGGCAGGAGGGCTTGGATCAGGTTAAGAGCGTCTTTTAGTGCAAGTGGGTCTTAGCTATAGGGACTAAGCCTCCAGACTCAGAAAGTGTGGGCTCCTCTCTCCTCCCCGGAGCCCACCTACAGGCCTGTGTGGAGGCAACTTAGGCGGGGCCTTGCATCCACCTGTCTATTGGAGTCCCGCTCTCCTCCTTGCTAAGACTGTTTCCTCATGTGACTCTGCCCGTGTCTCCGTTTTCTCATCAGTAGAACATTAGTGGTAGTAACCAGGCCTCCTGGGGGCTGGAGATGCGGTCAAAGCCTTCCTCTCATGTCCTGGGCTGAAGCCCTCGCACCGCAGGATAAAATTAAAAATAAAATAGGGCCGTCCCCCTGGGGCTGTGGTAAGGGTCAGAGCCACAGTCCCGCGGGGGCACAGGCAGGCTCCCTGAAGTCCCCTGCTACAGCTCACAAAGTCATATTTGAGTATGACTTGTATGGACAGAGAAAAGAGTCCTTCTCTCCTAGCTTGTCCCTGGCCTTCCTCTGTGAGGGAGCAGGAGTTGACTTTTCAATTCTGTTGACTTTTAGCCTATGGAACTATAATAGGCCCTTTAGGTGCCATCAAGACGCTGATAAAAACCTTAGGTCTCTCAGAGATACATTTCCAACCCCTTCTCTTTCCCTCTGGGGGTGTTCAGCTGTGAATAAGGTGATGGGAACTTCCGAGGTCATTCCAGAGAGGCAGATCAGGGATCCTTAGGTGTGAGGTTTTTGATTTCTGGTCTGTGGAGAGAAGCCCTACGTGCTCACGGCGCTGCTCGCCCTGGGACAGAGGTGGCTTCTGGGAGCACTCTGTGCTTCTGCTTGGGTGGACCTGGCAGCAATATCTGAGCCACACTTGGGGTCCACTCTGCATCCTTTCATATACTGTCACCTCACCCTCAGATATCCCCTGACAAGCTTTCCAGCCAGACTCTGAGATGCTTTCAGGCCCTGCCATGCCACAGAGATCCCAGGAGGTGACTGGAAGGCCACTTCAGGTGTCTGTCTCCCATCAGCTCCAGCCACCATCAGCACCCAGCACTGTATCGGGAACAGCGTGATGGGATGTCTCTCAGGCTGGAGGCGAGTTTCAGGTAAAGGCCCTCGTCTTGGTTTCTCTCCTTCAGGCTCTCCCTAGTAGCGAGTCTGTAGCCATCCTGTGTCCCCAGGTGACCTGTTCTCTGCCAACCCGTGGGGATCTCTCTCCCATATCTTTTAAGGCCCCCAGTCCTTTCAGTGAGCACTCCAACTATATAACCTCAAGTAACATCAATGACCTCTCAAAACCCTCCCTCTAAACACAGTCACATGGGGCTTAGGGCTTCAGCACAGAAACTGGAGGGGACCCACTAAAGCCACTAGAATCCTCTCTGCTCAGCCATACCCTGAAGCTACATTTCCAGGGAACAGGAAAAGATCTCTTGTTCCAGAACTCAAAATGGCGTAAAAGGCACAGTGTAGGCTAAGTGTTAGCTAGTGTTAGCTAACTGGGGAAACTAAGTGGACACTAAGTGTTAGCTAGTTCGGGGAAAATACTATGCACATGACTTTTAGATGAAGAAAGAGAACATTTCTCACAGCAAACTAGGATACTTGAGCTTGGTGTGGGGTGGAGGGAGAGTTGTCCTGTGTTTTAATCTTTTAATGATTTTCAGGTTAACCCAAATGGGGCATTATCCCACTCCACCCTCTCCCTATTTGGGCTTTTTTCCATCTTTGCTTAACAAAGTGGATGTTGATCTGCTGCCAACAACGTCATCTAAACCAGGAGACGTTTTGGCAACTTGTTTTGGCAAACATGAAGTTTTCAAGGACTGGAGCGATAGCACAGTGGGTAGGGCGTTTGCCTTGTATGCAGCGGACCCCGGTTCGATTCTTCCATCCCTCTTGGAGAACCTGGCAAGCTATGGAGAGTATCCCACCCACATAGCAGAGCCTGGCAAGCTACCTGTGGCACAGTCGATATGCCAAAAACAGTAACAAATCTCAAAACAGAGACATTGCTGGTGCCTGCTCGAGCAAATCGATGAGCAGCGGGATAACAGTGACAGTGACAGTGAAGTTTTCAGAGGGTATAAATTCAAGTAATGCAGAATATAGTACCTCTTTTCAAAAATCTATGACATCTACAGAGAAAAACATGAGTTCTATATCCCAAATTCCAGTTCCCTCTGGTTTGGAGGATAGTTAGAAGGAAAATTAGACTTCCTAGTTGGGGGGTGAAGGAAAATACAAGGCCTAACTGAAGAGAGATGGATTTTGTGGAATTCAGGACAATACTGAAAGCATTCCGCACGATCCTCCAGTGACAGTTTGTCAAGGAGAAGCAAATCCTTGAGGACATTCTCTTTAATATACTTTTAGTAAATGTTTTATTGTATTGGATTATGGGAATTAAGGGAATGAAGGATCCATACCGTATTTTTCAAAAGCAATATTTTTAGAATCACAAATTATATTGAAATTTTTATTCCAAGGAAATAAAAACAAAGATCAGAAGAACTAAACAGCATTTATATATGTCTCTACAGAGATATATATGTATATTAGCAAATTGAAATATAGCAAATACACACAAAAACACCCACATAAAAGAGATGCAAATTATATTTTTGACACATTTTCAGCACAATCACCTAATACAATTTTCTTTTATAGGCAGAGGTAATAAATAGTGCAAATGTATATTTATGGTGTATTTGACAAATGCATTTGCTTTGAGTCAGAGGGAAAAGCTCCAGTGATTTTACCGTTGCAATGTTTCTCATCTACCTGGGCTAAATTGCTCTTCTTTCTTCTGGATTTCTCACTGTGACCGAGTCTGAGTTGGGAACTACCTTTAGGTCTCAGAGCTTGGTGCGTGCTTGGAATAAGGATTTGGAGCATACCAGAACACAAAGATGACACAGAGCATTTGTGTGAATGTTTATATCCTGTCTTCTCTTTAAGACAATAGGCTGAGGTCAAAGGGCTGGAGCATATGTCTACTCCAGGTTCAATTCCCTGCACTTCATTGGTCCCCCAAGCACAACCCTAAGGCAGTCAGCTAAGTGTGAGCTCTGAGCACTGCCGGGTGTGGCTCCCAAACAAAGAAAAAAAAAAAAGACAATAGTCTCCTTGAGAACAAGGACAAAGATCTGAGACAATGATTTGCATCCTCATTCTACCCCAGCAAGTGTATGGTCTCCAGAGAGGCGGCTGATGGCTGAGTGTTCTGCAGCAGTGCCCCAGGCCCTATGTCTGAGCAGCTCTTAATTCAAGATCCAACAGTATGTCCCTCATGGGTAAAGTTGACTCCCATGTTAAGTGTTCCTCTTTAAGTGATGCCAACCTGGAGGGCCCAGGTTGATGGGGAGCAGCAGGGCTTCCGACTAATGGAGGAAAGTAGAATGTCTCACAGGTCTAGGCAGATGAGAAACCAGTCCAGGGGTTGACCCTTGGCAGGAAAGGACAGCTAAAGAATAGGAGTAGAAAATGAGCTTCTACTTCTCTGAGAAGAAGCCTAGGAGAGCCCGTGGGTGAATTCATCCTGGGAGCAGGGATAGGAAAACAGCCCGTGTGCAGAGGGGATGGGGAGAGCAGAGGGTCTGTGGTAGGCAGGGCAGGGCCAAGTCCTCAGTTGCAACCAGAATCCAGTGCTTACCGTAGGCACAGTTTTTGGATACTGGTGGCTAATATCATAACTGTCTCAGTTGGTGGCCAGTTCTTTCTTGTGGGAAGTCTTGCGGTCTGACCTTTGGCTTCGAGAAACAGAAAACTGGCAGAGCTTAAATGCCATGTGGCTTCAGGGCAACAAAAGGCCATGAATGTTTATAAGTCTCTTCTCTCGTGTGGTGCTTTTCCTCAGTCTCCCATGTGGTACAGGTACAGGGGTCCTCATTAGGACAGGCCCGTGTTGCCTTCGCTGATCTGTGCACTGTTCTCTCCAGGCCTGAAAATAAGACCCTTCACCACTACCCCCACCCTACCCCACACGCTGCTGTGAAGAGATATATTTAAATTTCTTTAAGCTTGGGTGACGTCCTCGGATGAGGAGCTCTAAGTACCAAGAATTATTGTTATTACTATGTAGTTACTGCCTAGCATGCAGCGAATTACCCTGCCCTGCTGTGTAAAAGATGGATATGGGGACGTGGAGAAGGGAAGTGGGGGAGACAGCAGGAGGAAACAGAGTGAAGAGAAGCAGGGACCGCGTGGGTGCCTGTACGGAGTCTCCACCAGGCACCTCTACAGCCCGATCGCCGGCAATGATTTCCTTCCATTTTGTGATGTCAGAGAGATGCTGGAATTGGAGGAAGCATTGGTACAAGATTTAAATGCTTGGACTGAAATCCCACTTCCAACACGGATGGACACGCTGATGAGTCTGGATCTTGGTGTGTGGTGCTAGGTATCACGAAAGCTCTAAAGACTTGCAGTAGTTACTATTTTTGCTACTGTGACTCCAGCTGTCAGTTGGCCATGTGCTATTGATTTGCACAAGGATGTGGACATAATTGGAAGTATTCGTTCCAAAGAGTCAGGATTTCGCAGGAGGGTTTACCAAAGACATTCAGAAGCAATATGAACCCACAGGGAACCTTGGAAAGGGCTCAAATGGATGCTTCCAAGGCCTCCAAGAACCACTAGAGATGAGGCGTGATTCCACCTAAAATCATGTTGCTTTAAGGTGGGAGTCTGGCTAAAGAATTCTAGTTTCTATTTATAGACAGGCAACATATACAACATACTACTGACCAATAAGGAATAAGATCAATAACCTACATCTGTTTCTTCAAGAAATCCTGAGAGGATTTTGGAAACCAGTGTTGCATACCGTGTATCCAGTTCCTGTCCAAGGTATCAAAGGCAGAGACGGGACTGGGAGGTGTTTATATCCCCTGTCAACTTTAGCCCTCCCACATAAGGCTGGGAAAACCACTATGCAGGCACTAGTCACACCTTGCAGCCTGAAGGAATCTTCTCTAAGAAGTTTTGTGCCTGGTGCTGTCTGCTGGACTGGAGCAATAGCACAGTGGGTAGGGCATTTGCCTTGCACGCGACTGACCCAGGTTTGATTCCTCTATCTCTCGGAGAGCCGGCAAGCTACCAACAGTATCCCACCCACACGGCAGAGCCTGGCAAACTACCCATGGCGTATTTGAGATGCCAAAAACAGTAACAACAAGTCTCACAATGGAGACGTTACTGGTGTCCGCTCGAGCAAATTGAAGAACAAAGGGATGACAGTGCTACAGTGCTACAGTGCTGTCCGCTGAAAGCTCCTGAGAGAGAAGGAAAGATAAAGCCGCAGCTAGAAGAGGAAAGAAACATCCAAGGTGAGAACAGAGTCTTGTGCTCCTGGAATTTGCATAAGTCCTTTCAGCTTCAAGGAAGGGGATGGATGTCTGCTTCCTTGGAAGATCACAGAACAGCTCAATATGAGAATGTCAGATCTAGGGTTATGTGAATATGCTGTTGAACCAAGATTTAAAAAATCATCGCATCTTAAAGACTTGTTGCCTAATTCACAAATGCATTGTGGTGGGAGCTGGATTTTTTCCCACTCGATTGTGTGATGATTTAAGGACATGCAACTAAGAGCTACCTCCCACACCCATCACTCACCAGGAATTCTGCCAGGAATTGAATGTAATGAATGAATTCAAAAGAACTGATTTTGCCCTGTATAAGAGCCTCAGTATTTGAGTAGCAGGAACTATTGGGCTATTGGGGGTGTAAACTGCACCCTCGGCTCTTATTTTCCCATGCTTTCTGCTCTCCTTTTGTGTCCCTATCGTAGTTTGTTCCTGGAGCACTAACATTTCCAGGGATGAGTATAATAAGTAGACATTAGATGGGAGCAATAACAAAAATATAACCTTACCATCTTCCCTCTTAAGGACTCAATAATTATTTTCCAAAGTCCTCTTTCTATTACATTGATACTGGAACATAAATGGACCTTTATAAAGTATAAAAGAAGAAAAAAAGAAAGAAATACTCCACTAAGTAGAGGAGGCTGTGAGATACCAAGCAATTTAAATTCCACTGGTATACTTTATTGATTTTTTTCTATTCCAGGGAAACTAGGCAACTCAGAAGTCTGAGAAACTCCTGGGACTGCAGACAAAGGCTGGGTCCACCTCCAGTCTGGCCCCATCCTGTGTTGGAAGAAGGCCATTTTGAAATCTGCGTCTGTCATTATTCCAGAGCCTCAGTGAATTAATTTCAATGGCTCTGTGTGAGGGGGTGAAGGGAATATCTAATCTGTATGTGTGAGCATTTTACTGGGATGCAAAGTGGAATTAGAGCAATGTGAACTGCCAACTCTCTAAGGATGCAGGACTATAGTGTCTGTCACCCCATTCACTTCCAACACAAGGTGGTGGAGTTAGGGAAGACCCCAGGAGTTTGAGAAAGAGCCCGTGAGAGCAATGGAAGAACAACTGCATTGTGTGCAGGACTCAAAGTTTCAGCAGATGACCCCACTTGACTCTAAAAGGAGTATAAGAGGAGTGACATGCAACATGCCGATGAGAGGAGCAAATGCTTTTGTTTGTTAGAGAATAATTTTTATGCCAAGTTGTGCTTTGGAGTTTGTGACCCACCGACACATTTCTCCCTTCTGCTCCTTCTCTTGGTTGGTTTTGAGGAAACGTGCTTCCAAGTTTGAAAATTCATCTTGCCTGATTAATGATGTGTACATAGAGATTTTGGTCTCATCTTCCTTCTCTTGGTCTTTTTATTCAGTTGTTTGCCATTCTACAACCCTGCGGATAGATGGTTCTGCTGTGATAAATGTAAAGTTTGCATAAGCCATGTAACAGCAGGACAGCCTATTATCACTGTACATTTTCCATGGCTGTGCAAACCTCTGTAGGCTATTTTATTGCTAATAGATCCACAGAGAAACAGTAGTGATTTTACGACTCTTTTTAAAATGGAAATTCATGTTTGAGAAATACAACTGGGAGGAAACAGATGTAAACCACTTAAGCATTTGCAGAGAATTGAGATGCACACTCTTATTTACAGACCTACATAGCCTCCATCGCTTTATTTTCAAAATTAAAATAAGCAATCTGTTTACCCTGGGAAATGAGTAACTGTAAACTTGTTGTTTTTCCTGTTACACGGCAATGGCCGCCATCGTTGGGTTTAATGGCAGAACTGAAACACGATGGCAATTTTTTCCCCCTTAGATTTTTATTGTCTATAACACGTTCCCTCCGTAATCTGTGAGAGGTAGGCAAGTGGGAAGGATTTTCGTATAACTGTATGTTTGAACCCACATTATGCTTTCACTGCTAAAATGATTACCAGACACAATAGGAGGATTTGAACCAAGTGTTGAACACTACCTGTAACTTGTTCAAAAATATCGGAAGTCAACCAATCTCAACCCCAAGAGGCTTTTATGTGTGAAAACACAAAAGCATAGCACATTCAAAATTATTTCTCCTTACCTTGTTTCAGCTTCTTCGTGCCTTTGTCACAATACAGACATGTGACAAAGCTTGAATTTTGGAAAGGAGATGATGTTGAATATTTTGAAATAACACATCAGTGAGATGTCTGCTTCTGGGCCCATCAGAGAAAGTTACTCAGGACGTTGGGAGATACCTCTAATTTCCATTGTTCTTCTTTTTCACTTTTGGAACTACATTTTTAACAAGGTAGTGAATTGAACAGGAAAAACACTGGGGCTGTGTTTGTCCAGGGCATTGGCAAGTGTTCCTGCAGCTGCACACCCATGGCTGGGTCTGCCCTGCAGCACAAGAGAGGGAAGACTAGAAGAAGGAGGAGTCTGAGGAGTCAGATGACGGCATGGGATTTGACTTGTTTGATTAGTCACTGCCCGAATAAAAACCTATTCTAGACATGAAAATAAATAAATAAATAAATAAATAAATAAACATGAACTTTAAACTCAACTTTCTAATACCTTCTTAGAAATGAAAATACTTCTTAGAGACAAGATAGAGTGGACTTTGCATCAAAGCTGGAGAGTAGAATGTATTCTTCACGCTCCTTGTAACCCCAGCACCTCCACGGGGCCTCTTGCTTCCCCCATGCTGGAGGAAGGTATTCAGGAGCTTGACTGTTGACCTACTACCTTTGATCACAATCCCCTGGGCTACAGTCACTGTGACCAAGCATCTGAGCTCGTGAATCTTACTGAATGAAGATGGTATTTAATGCATTCACATGTGTCACACAATCTCATCTGAGGGGAATAAAAAAACTGACCGTTATATGTCATATATGGTTGTCTAGGAGCTTCCTGTTAAGGTCCTTCGTGACATAGCTAATCTCTGACCTGTAGAGAGGAAGCATCATGGCTGCCATTGCTGCTCCCACAATTACTCTGGTGGTCCATGGACTTCCACATGGTCTCTGCATTGTTTGTGTTGTGATTACCAGAGCATCACAATATTTTACAGTATCTTCAAAATTAATTTCAGAATATTTTACAGTATCTTCAACAATAATCAAATATCCTTGGGGGTTTGTTTAAATGCTACTGACATTTTACAAGAGAAAATGGATGATTGTTGAAAGGACATCTTATTAACGAAGAGATATTTTTTGGCATTACATATGTGCTATGGCATCCAACCTTTGGCAAAATGTCAAAGTCTTAAAGCCAATATACTGTAGAAAGTATTTTTGCTAAGTTCTCACCTTAAGGTGCCCAGATGGAAATGGAAGTAATCTACCCAGGCATGGTCATGAGCCTGAAGTGCCCCTGCCTCAGACACCATGGGCTTCCCAGATGCCGGATCACTGTGGCAAACTTACACCTATAGGCATATGGTTCCTCTTCAAATTCCAAGCACCCCCTTGGTTTTAAGGAAGTAAGGAAATGGTTCAAAGACAGTCTTTGTATCCCCACCATTGTTCTGAAAAATTCGACTTAGTCTTTGAATTCTCATTCAGATTCACACAGCAGAATAACTTCCTCCTTGGGCCTTGAACCATCTTCTCAAAAAAAACTGTTAAGTACCATCTTTTATTTTCTTTGCAAGATTGCTTCTTCCTGCATCTATTGTGTTCTCCTAGGAAAAAATCGTGAGTATTTGCTTCAGTGGTTCCTTCCCAGGACTGTTCTTGCAGCCCTACAATGTATGCAATAATACTGAGTGCCTGGCAGGGCCCGTTTCCAGCTCTGGGTCACAGTACAGGCAGACCGTTGTGGGTCGCTGGCTTTGTTGGGTTGAGAATGGTGAATTCTCTGGATGATATCACTCTTCTTTGTTCTCCCTTCTGTAATGGCATCTGGCTCTTGTTCAGAAACTTGAGGATCTCTGCTCTCTGTAGAGAAAAAGATCACCTGAAACAAGTCAGATAATCTCTCCAGTCACCTACTGACTCTTTGTCCTAGCATCCATTTAATAATGATTACTATTTTATGTCAATATTTGGCATTATGAGGTGGTCTGTTGGGTACTGCCAAGGGCCCCTTGGCAGCAAATATCAGGGAGCAATAAAACCAAAACTTGCTAAGAGACACAAGATATATTCCCCAAAGGCGTCATCTTAGTGTCAGTTCAGAACAAAGATCTACCATCCCTACCTAGACAGGTTATTCACAGGAAAGAACTGTGACCTGGTAAGACTAAGAGAATAGAGGTTACCCAAGCCTAAGGTGCTTTTTCCTTACAATGAACCCTAATAGTGAACACTGCTTTGCACAGAAAGCCCGAAAGCTGGACATCTTGGAGAAGGCCTATGTAATCAGCTTTGCAAACCAACCCCTACACAGGCCATTTGGAGGTTACCCACATCCCAATTTAGGGGGACATAATTTCTCTGCCTTTTATTTTATAATTTTACAGCATTTCATTCTACACTCCCGAATCTTTGTGCACTTTCCTCTGTGGTCACCTGTGGCCTTCTATAGGGTGCAGATTTCTTTAATATTGTGGTATTTGTGTGTGTATGTGTATGTGTGTGTATATGTATGTGTGTGTGTGTGTGTGTGTGTGTGTGTAGTGTGCACGCTCTCTTTTGCCTGTCTATCTCTCTCTCTGGAGACACTCATATTCTCTTTAGAATTAGTATCCTCCCCTCAATAAAGCTCTTATACATCACTTTCTGTCTAGAAATTCTGTCCTGTAGCAAAAAGACAAAGAGCCTCAGCCAGGGTAGAGACTGGGATTGATTTCTTTTCCTGCACAGTATCACTTCCCTTCAGCTAAGAACCGCGGCTCCCAAGAATGCAGAGGTAGTGACCAACTCCCACCTGCACAGAAGAGGTGTAGCTGAATGACGGCCTTAAGGAGCTAGGCAGGACTCCACCACACAGAAGCTCATGCAGACGCCACCAGTCTTGACTTCCCAGGACTAACCCCACTGACATTTTGGCAAACACCTCTATCGTGGCTACCTCCTCCTGCTCTGTGGCACCCACTGACAACTCATATCATAAGCATTCCCTCAGGTTCCTGGAAATTAGAGAAAGGATAATAACCATTGCTATTTCAGTATTAAGCAATTACAAATGAGACAATTTCCCCAAGAACTTATAAATTATGAAAATTAGCTCCTCCTCAGAGATAAAACTTTACAACTGGAGGGGAGCAGAAATCTGTGATCCCCAAATATGTCTGCCAGAAGGTTCCATGAGTGGGGCCCTGAGGCAGAATGGAGATATCCTAGGAAGACATAGTGGTGAGTGAATATATTCCTTATGGGAAGATGCAACGGAGAAAGCAGAATTTAAATAGAATTTTTGGAGGGTAATCTTCCTAACTGATCTTCCCTTTCTCCTTTCCAGTGTTCTCTGTGTGCCAAACTATTCAAAGATGGCACGAAGGGGCTGGAGCAGTGGGTCGGGCGTCTGCCTTGCACTTGCGGCTGACCCAGGTTCCATTCCCAGCATTCCATATGGTCCCCCGAGAACCGCCAGGAATAATTCCTGAGTAATAATTGCAGAACCAGGAATAACCCCTGTGCATTGCTGGGTTTGGGTCAAAGAGCAAAACAAAACAAAACAAAAAAATTAAGATGGCACCAAGACCATTCAGTGAGCCACCCAACTTTGCTGGGTCACCCCTGTGCACAAGAGATGCATACAACATTATTAAATTCCTCTCTAGTTTGTCTTTTATTGATCTGCCTCATGCTTGCTCAATCATTTGGGCAGCCTCTGACTAGCCTCAGACAAACCCTCAGAGGGTTTCAGGATGTTTCTTTTGTGCCCTGACACAATCAATATATAATGTGATCAGACAAACAAATAATATAATGAATTTGAACCAGGCAAAGTTGTGTCACTGAGAGACAGAATGGCCCCAAGCTGGAGTGGCAGTAATTTGACAGGCTGAGGTACATAAACTCAAGAAGGGGCATGGTCTTGAGAAGAGTAGCTGGAAGAAGAGTGTGACAGGTCAGTTATATGGTTTTTATCTCATCCTAGTGAGGTGGTGGAAATTCAATGTTAAAGATAAGGTTTTGGAATTGGAATGTCCAGTGTCTGACTTCAGGAGCTCCAATTTTAATTGTAGGATGTCAGACAATGTTCCTCAACAACCTGAATAATGATGTTTTTATGTAGATTTAATTAGAGCTGGTCATTCCAATTCTTAGTACATGTTAACTTCCCTTGGTTAGTCAGGAAAGAGGAATTCTTAGCCAATGTATCTCAAATGTAAGATTCTGTGACTAGGTGATGAATATATCTAGTTGTTTTGATGTAATGCTAAATATTCAATTTCTGAAACTCCCTTTGTTGTGATCCTACATTCACAAAGCATCCTTCTGATTGTGCTCCCCCACGGTTCAGCCAGAGAAAACCTGGGTGATGGAGATCCTGTTGATGATTCAAGGTTCCCCCCATCTTATATCCCACAGTGGCCCTGACACTTACCAGCTAGCTTACATAGTTACTGGACTTTTGTCTTTGTTCTATCATTTTCCGAAAGGGAATAGTGTCACCTAGATTCCATGAGGGATTAAAAGCACTAACAGGAGATGTAGAGATAACATCATCTAATAAAGTTGGAACTCTTAATATGGGACAGGCCTACACTAAGTGCTTTGCCAATATGATCTCATTACATGAGACATTGTTAAGTCTTGGTGTAGTACTTGGCACACTTAACAAATAATAGCAGGAAAATAGAGATGGTGAGTAGGGATTCTTCCCATGCAGTTTATATGTTCATGCGAAGAATGGGCAGATTGTGCAAGCTCAATGACATTCTGTTGTGATAAATCTATCCCCAAACAATGCGAATTACGTGGGTCCACTTCTCAAAAAGATTCCCTTTTTTTTGTATATTCATAAAGTCAGGTTTCTGAGGTTACCAGGAAAAAAACCAAATTGGCAGATTCATCAGGCCAGCAAATATATAGGCACTTTATCATTATTTAGACTTGATTTTCATAAATTTTGTGTAAATTTAGCATGATTTCAGCTACCCATCCCCTAAGATTCTAAGACATCAAGATTAATTTTTTCTTTTCATTTTTATAAATCACATGGCACAGAATATGATTGTATATGAAGAGCACAATTGTATATTGTTTGGTCTGCCTTTGGACCTAGAGGACTGTTCTCAACGAAGATAAGGAGTGTATTGATTACTAAGTTCACCAGCTGCCCTTCAAAGATTGCGTGGAAATGAAGTTAGCTTTCTTTATTTCTGTACCTCAATCCTTGGGTAGCCCCAGTGGAGACCGTGGATAGGGGTGAGATGGGTAATAGGGTACTGGAGGCAGAGGGTTTGGAACATTCCCCTGGGGTGTGCAGTGAGTCATTGCCTCAGCCATTTACCAGAACGCCTCTCATTTCCTAACTCATTGGCTGATTTTAATCTCCAGAGCCGAGCTGGCTTTGCACAGCAGTGCTGCATAGGCCTCGCATTCAACAGTCATGTCTTAAGGGGTTGCATGTGGGACAATCAAGACTATTGAGACTGTAAGTTAAGGTTATTGCTTCCAGTCGCACACATTCCACTTGCAAGCTGATTAGTACACTGAAGAGCTCTCATTGACATTTCGTGGTTTAACATAAAGATTTCTTGTGCATAGCTTAGGAAAAAGGACAGATTTTCAAACAGCTGTCTAATATCTCTGTCAACATAGAAATTAAATAGATTTAGGAACTCCAGAAAAACATACGCACATTTAATGCCCGGTAATGATCAATTCCAATTTCCAGTTGCAGAAATAGGAATTGTTTTCAATGTGTTCTATGGGTTATTCCAAATAAACATCTGGCATCATTTTATTTCTTTTTAATCATTTGAATGGTGATATTATAGGTCTATCTATTCATTTGTCCAGCTTATGATAAGTAAGAAGATATTGAAATGAACCGTGTCTCCATCAACTTCCAAACGAAACTGTTAAATTGTTTTAAAGCAACCATTATTGCTGTTAGCATATATCAATTTTGAATGACAAAGTTCCTCCAAACTTGTTAGCAGTGTTGCTTTTATTTTTTTAATTTACCAGTGATAATGAAGGGCAGAAATACCACTCTGACTTCCGACTCACTACCAGGTTTATCTGGGAAGGAGATAAATACTCCATTTTACATTTTGGAGAAAGAGAACACCCAGAAAATGATCCAGAACTCCTGACTCTGAAGAGAAGATCCAGCTGAACAGGGTTGAAATCCCAGTTTTGCTCCTTTGAATTCTGTGGCTGGGCTCAACCTGAGTCACTTCTCTGAGTTCTTCACCTTCAGTACAGATCCATAATAACCCATTATTAAGTGTGGCAGTTTTGTGGAGAACCTCAACTATTCATAGATGGCAATGACTCTTCTCAGGGAGTTTGATTCAAAGTCACAGAATCTCACAGGAAGCCTTCTCAGGGTTGGTCTTGGGAAAAGGTGCTGAAACATCCTGTGGACTTGAATGGTCACCCAGTGACAGAAACAAGAGCGAAATCAAAGTAACTTTGGTCTCAAGGCCCAATCCCTTTCCTCGCTAGGGAAACTCTTTGGACAAAGGAGCAGTTGTCCTTCACTCAGGAAGAGATCCTATGAATGCAGTCAACAGACGCAGGGCTCTCTGCTGAGAGCAATAGAAACTAATCAAAATTATAGATCATTTTAATAAGAGGTCACTTTGGAGCCCTAAGGACTGTTAGAGTTGATTTAGGCTAGTGTGAGAATTGCAAAGAAAACACGCCTTTGGTGTTTTAAGTTCTTTAAGTTCTATAGCTTCCTTGGGGTAATTAGAAAGAAATACAGAGGTGTGTAGAATTACAGCTCTTGCTGACCTTCTGTGAGTTCATGTGTACATCCGGGCCCATCAAAGACAGTACTACATTCAATAAAAGCTTGGTGTGACATTGTTTTTCTGCCACATTAGAGGGCCTTGTCCCCAAAGGGGGCTATAACCACATTCCTCAGCATTGGGTAATATTTCAAAGGCCATAGGTTTTACCCGAATCAGATCCCCCAAAGTCAGGTTTGTACTCTGTTCTCAGAGGCAATATAGCATGTGTGCAAACAACTGTGGATCCTAGTTATGACTCTTTCACCTTGGACCTAGTTCCCTCATCTGGGAAGTGAGGGTGGTTATGGTCAGAATCTCGAAAGATAGAAGAAAGCAAACCAATGCCTGGTTATAAAGCTTATCCAACTCTTGATACAGAGTTAAGTGTCCACTAAAATACCTTGGTGATGGCTGCTTATAAGATGAGCCATACAAATCCTTATAGAAAGTGTAATATATAATGAATTTTAGTTAAGCTATATTTGTTTTAGATTGAGTGAAAAGCTTTTTGAGAAGTGTGTGTGAGGGAGAGAAAGAGAAAGAGAGAGAGAGAGAGAGAGAGAGAGAGAGAAAGAGACTACACAGGGCTTAAAGCACTTGTCTTGCATATAGCCATGCCTGGTTTGATACCCAGTACCACTGAGCACTTCTTGAGGTGGCCCTTGAGAACAGAACAAGGAGTAGTCCTTAGTCACTACAGGTTGTGATACCCCTTGCAAAAAAGGCTTTTTGAAAAAGGCACAGAAATCATGTTAGCCTGCACAAATGATACCCAAAGTAAGCAGAAAGAGTAAGAGCAAGTAAGACTCCCTCACTCTTACTTGTACTTTCCTTTTGTTCATTCTTTTTTTAAAAAAAATTATTGAATCACTGTGAGATAGTTACAAGCTTTCTTGTTTAGGTTACAATCTCAGAATGATCAAACACCCATCCCTCCACCAGTGCACATTCCCCATCACCAATATCCCTGGTATCTCCCCCTTTCCCATCCTCCCCCTGCCTCAATGACAGACAATATTCCCCATACTCTATCTCTACTTTTGGGCATTATGACTTGCAACAGACACTGAGAGGTCATCATGTTTGGTCCATTATCTACTTTCAGCATGCATCTCCCATCCCGACTGATTCCTCCAGCCATCATTTTCTTACTGATCCCTTCTCTATTCCATCTGCCTTCTCCCCTCTGCTCATGAAGCAGGCTTCCAGCTATGGGGCAATCATATCTACTGTCCTTGTATCTACTGTCCTTGGGTGTCAGCCTCATGTGATGCTATTCTATACTCCACAAATGAGTGCAGTCCTTCTATGTCTGTCCCTCTCTTTCTGACTCATTTCACTTAGCATGATACTCTCCATGTCTATCCATTTATAAGCAATTTTCATGACTTCATATCTCTTAACAGCTGCATAGTATTCCATTGTGTAGATATACCAAAGTTTCTTTAACCAGTCATCTGTTCTAGTACATTTGGATTGTTTCCAGATTTTGGCTATTGTGAATGGTGCTGCAATGAACATATAAGTACAGATGTCATTTCTACATGCTTTTGTGCATTTCTATGTGCTTTTGTGCATCCTCGGGATATATTCCCAGAAGTGGTATTGCGAGGTCATATGGAAGCTCAATTTCTAGTTTTTGAAGGACCAGTCGGCATTCCCACCAACAGTGAAAGAGTGTCCCCTTTTTCCCCATATCCATGCATACACTGGTTGCTTTTGTTCTTTTGAATGTGTGCCAGTCTCTGTGGTGTGAGATGATATCTGATTATTATTTTGATTTGCATCTCCCTGATAACTAGCGATGTAGAGCATTTTTTCATGTACCTTTTGGCCATTTGTATTTTTTTTTGAGGAAACTTCTGTTCATTTCTTCTCCCCATTTTTTGATGGGGTTGGAGGTTTTTTCTTATACAATTCTACTAGTGTCTTGTATATCCTGGATATTAATTCCTTATCAGATGGTAATTGGGTAAATATTCTTTCCCATTCTGTGGGCTCTTTCTGTATTTTGGTCATTGTTTCTTTTGAAGTGCAGAAGCTTCTTAGTTTGATATAGTCCCATTTGTTTATGTTTGCTTCCACTTGCACACTCAGTGCTGTGTCATCCTTAAAGATGCTTTTAGCTTCAATGTCATGGAGAGTTGAGAGACTTCAACACCGCTTTATCACCTCTTGAAAGATCAACCAGACACAAGCTTAGCAATGGCATACTTAATCTGAGGGAAGAAATGGAAGAAAGGGACTTAGTAGATATATACAGGACACTTCATCCTCAGAAATCTGAATACACATTCTTCTCAAGTGTGCACAGAACATTCTCCAAGATAGACCACATGCTGAGCCACAAAACATACTTTCCATAAAATTAAGAAGATAGAGACTATATCAATGATCTTCTCAGACCACAATGTGCCAAAATTAGAAATTAATCACACACGCAAACAGAAAACTAAATCAAACACCTGGGAATTAAACAGCTCACTATTGGACAATGAGTGGCTTAGAAAGGTAAACAAAGAGGAAATCAAAAGATTCCTGAAAACAACAAAAATGAGGACATGAGTTACCAAAACCTATGGGACACAGCAAAAGCTGTGTTAAGAGGAAAGTTTATAGCTCTACAAGCATTCCTCAGGAAGGAGGAGCGAGCCCACATAATTAACCTAACCTCACAGTTTAAGAGCTTGGAGGATGACCAACAAAAGGAGCCCAATCTGAACAGGAGGAAGGAAATAATAAAACTCAAAGCAGAAATTAACAAGCTGGAAACCCAAAATACAATCCTAAAGGTCAATGAAACCAAGAGCTAGTTCTTTGAAAAAATAAACAAGATCGATAAACCTCTAGCAAGACTCAAAAAAAGGGAGAGAGAAAACCCTAAAAAACCAAATCAGAAATAAAAAGGGGGACATTACAACAGAAACTACAGAAATTCAAAGGATCCTTGAGATTACTTTGTTTATTCTTTCAAGCACTATTTTTGTTGCAAAAACAAATGGTTATTGACCTGATCAAGATACCACAATGCAAAGAATGAAAAGGAATAATTTTTTTCTTGCTAATTTTTAAAGTTTTGGGGCCATAGCTGGCAGTGTTTATGGGCTACTCCTGACTATGTCCTGGGTTTGCTCCTTGCCATGCCTGGGGGTCCATGCAGCACGAGGGATCAACAGAAGGTCAGTCATATGCATGACAAGAGATTTACCCTCTGACCCTGTGTTTTTATTTTTTTTTAATTTATTTTATTGAATCACCATGTGGAAAATTACAATGCTTTCAGGCTTAAGTCTTAGTCATACAATGCTGAAACAACCATCCCTTCACCAGTGACCATATCCCACCACCGGAAATAAAACAAACAAACCACAGTACGCCTCCCATCCCGCCCACCCCTGCAACCCCCCCTTATAACTGATACATTTCACTTTACTTTCTATTTAATTTGGTTACATTCAATTTTTCAACACAATCCTCACAATTATTGTTAGGAGCACCCCACTAGAGTCAGACCTGTTGTGAAGGGAAATGGATTTGGATTTCTGTACGTTAACAACTAAGTCCAGGGAGATTTCTTCTGGATATTGGATCATTGCAAGCTTGTAAATCCTGTCTGTGGTCGTCATAATATGGCGGTCCCCTTGCCCTTCATCCCCGGGAAGGGACAGGCGAGAGAGAGAAATACCTTTCCCCTCCTGGGCGGGCATGGGGTCACGGCTTGGTTCTCAGGCTGGAGACATTCTGCAAGTAGCTGCCCACGTTGAGTTTGGTTCAGCTGGGTCTGGATTCACCCTCGTGCAGCTGCAGAGGGGCCGCACATGCGTGCAGCCCCCGGGGTCACATCTCAGCGGAGGGAGGGGCCGGTGCCTCCCACCTTCCCAAGAGCACCCTCGAGTCCTTTTGCTGCAGATTTTGTCGTATAATCCCATCTGTGGTCATCATAATATGGCGTCCCCATGCCCTTCATCCCCGGGAAGGGACAGGGAAGAGAGAGAAATACCTTTCCCCTCCTGGGCGGGCATGGGCTGACCCTGTGTTTTTAAATGATAGATATTATCATATATTTTAAGAGTATATTTGGGGGGAAGAGAGGTAGTAGAGTGGATAGAGTGCTTGACAGACCTGGTTTTAACCCCCACATCCAACCCAGTGCCCCCTATAGACACCAAGCCCCACCAGGTGTGATCTTTAAGCACAGAATCAGGAGGAAGCCCTGAGCACTGCAATGTGGCCTAAAAACTAGAGGGGAAAAGCAGATATGTTAAGTTCATGCCAGTTTAAAGAACCCCGTGTGTCTACCATGCTCTTAGTCCAATGCTCTCAGTAATTCTGCAAACCTTTCCCACTGCCTCAAGGAAATACTGCAGGTATTGTGAGTTTGTATTAGTCCTCCTTGTTACCTAAGCTTTCACCATATCCCTGAAAGATATATTTCCAGATTTACTACCGTGATGCTCCTTTTGTTAACTATTATGTCCCTGAGATTCACTCATTATGGTTATCTCCTTTACTCTTTTGATGTAGTAAATTCAAATGACATACTTTTTTAATAATAGGGAATCAGCAGTACATTTCTGGATTCAGCTCTACTTGGTCTTTTATCTATTGTTGAGTTTGGTTCACTCTAGTTTTATTAAGTGCTTAGATTGTGTTGTGTCTTCATCTAGACTTGCTACCAAAATTATATCAACTTTGTGAATTATTTAGAAAGCTCTCCCCTTCTCTCCCCACTCCATTTCCCTTTCTTTACTTCTTTTTCCTCTATTTTAATCTCTTGAGAACTTTTATAAGATCATAGTTATGTCTTAAAAGTTTAGTAGACCTGAACTTTTCATTGTGAAAACATTTTAGAAGACAGTGGCTATTGAATCAGATTTACTATTTTATAAAAGACAGTTCAGTTTTACTTGTACAGAAATGTGTTCAATTTGCCTATGTTTTCAAAATTGTCTCAGATATTTCTTAGCATCTGCTACCCTATAGTTATATATATTTTCAATTCTCCTAATGTTTATTTGGGCCTCACTCATCTTGCTTTTTAAGATCACTCTTTCCAGAACTTCCCAAGATATTAACCATGGTAAAGCACTTTTTAGCTTTCTCAGTTCTTTCCCTAGTAATTTTGTTCATAGTAATTTCTGTTCTTTGATCTTTATTTGCTTCTACCAGGAGTTTATTGTCTTGTTGAAAATTCTTCTAACATAAATGTCACTCTATAAAAGTATCACTTTTACTGCATCCTCCAGGATTTTTTTCAAAATTAAATTTTTTTCTTTTGAGATATTTGCAAATTTATGGGTAGTTGCAAGAAATAATATAGGTTCCTGGAAATAATATAGGTTCCTGGTTCTAGTATGCCTTAATTGGTGGCATTTTACAAAGCACTAGACACTGGCGGTCAGTATGCTGTCACTAATACAGCCAAGACACAGATACTTCCCACCAGTGCTTTTCCTAACCTCTCTCGTGTCCTTCTGCCCCTACCTCTCCTCAACTCCTGGTCAACCTATTGCCCACTGTAAACTTTATCCTTTTAGAAACACTATATAATTGGAACTATACAGCATGTAACTGTAAGAGATTGGCTGTTTTCCTTTATCATTCCCCTCCTAAGAAGCATTTTTGTTTCTTTGGGGGATCAGAGAGACAGTACAGGGCTTTAGCTCTCCAAGAATGGTCCCTGAGTACAAAGCCTTCAGTAAGCCCTTGGCACAGCCAAGTGTGGTTCCAAAACATAACAAAAGTTCCCTTTTGATTGCTGACAACTATGCTGTTGTATATATCACAGTTTGTTCAACCATTCACTCAGTGAAGCAGACTGGGGTTGTTTCTAGGTTTTAACACAACAAGTAAGGCTACTTTGAGCATGTGTGGGCAAGTTATGTTTGAATCATTTTCATTTCCCTTGGAGGAAGGCCCAGGAGTACAGCTCTTGTGTGGTAGTTGCATGTCTAATTTTGCAAGAGTTTGCCAAGCTCTTTATCAGAGTGGCCCTGCATTTTCCTTTCTCATCAGAAATCTATAAGGAATTGATTCCGTTTCTCTGTATCCTTATAAGAATTTGGCATTGTTTCTATTTTTTATTTTAGCCATTGTGATAGACTTACCGTTATATATTATTGTGGTTTTAATTTGCATTTCCATAGACTAATGATGTCGAACATCTTTTTATGTGCTTCCTTGCCCTTTGTATCTTTTTTAATAAAATATCTATTTATGACTATTGATTAGTTTGACGTTTTTCTGTTGAGCTTTGAGAGTTCTTTATATGTATTTTAAGTACTAATTATTCATCCCACAAGTTTAATTGATATGATCTTTTTTTCTCACTTAAGTATCTTCTCATTTCCATGAAGAACTAGAAGAAACTATGGATTTTTTTCAAAGTACATCCTTTAGATGATCAAATATAAATGGATTTTTAGAAATTATCTTTTAAAATTTATTTATAAGTTAATTTCATGGGCATTCACTATGACTTGACATACCAATCATTGGATTATCTACACTTGCTTCTGGCTTACAAAGCAGTCAGCTTCCATAAATGTTTTCTGTGTGCTTGAAACTAATCTTTATTTGTTGGTTATAAGGGATAGTATTATGTATGTCTATTAGATTAAACTTGTAATGATCAGTTTTTCTATATTCTTACTGATACTTTCCCTCTGCTATATTTATCAACTACTGAATATCTTAATAAGAGTCTATTTGTCAGTTTCTTGTTATATTCTGTCTGTTCTGTTTTATATGTTTTGAAGTTTGTTCGTATGTACATATAAGTTTCTGATGAGTTAAATTTTTATTTCATTTTATTTTGTTTTGGGACATACCCAGCTGTGCTTAGGGCTTACTCCTGGCTCTGTGCTCAGGTATCACTCTTCTTGGTCTCGGGGAACCATATGTAATGGTGGAGATTGAAAATATGTGTTTATAGAGAGATAATACTACAGGTAGAGCACTTGCCTTGCATGCAGCCAACTCAGGTTTGATTGCCAGCATTCCATATAGTTCTCCAAGTCTGCCAGAAGTAATTCCTGAGTGTAAAGCCAGTTGTAAGTCCTGAACATTGCCCGGTGTGGCCCCAAAACAAATAAGAACAAAAAACCCCGAAACCAAAAACAAAACAATGTGTTTAGGTTCTGGGGAGATAACATAGCAGTAATGTGCTTTCCTTGCATATGACCAGCAGGGTTCAATCCCTGGCACCCTGTATGACCCCCCAAGCACCATCAGGAGTAATCCCTGAGTGCAGAGCCAGGAGTCCTGAGCACTTCTGGGTGTGGCCGCCAAACCAGTGATGTGTGCATGATACGCTTTTCATTCAAGAAACCCAGATTTGATCCTCAAAAGCTTTCCCAAATATTGCTAAGCATGATCCCTGAGCATGGAGCCAAAAGTAGCCCCAGTATACTGATAGGCATGGCCCAACAACAGCGAAAGTGTTGACATTTATTACCTAAAATCAATACCTAAAACCCAGTATTTTCTTCACTATTTTCTGTCTATTGTGGCAAAGTTATTTCTCTAATATGTTCTACCTATCTTCTACAATACTTGGATCTTTCCTTCAATTTTCAGCTTGAAATATGATCTCCTGGAATAAAGACCACTATCACCATTTCTCCTTCCATCTAAATCAGGCTATGTAGACTAAGCTATGATCAATGAGATAAAAGTAAATGGGCTGATTCACAGCTTCCAAAATCCTTCCTTAAAATGGTTGCAGGGCAACCCAACTCTTCGTCTTCATCTTCCTTTCTTCCTGTGTCCTGGAGTGCATTGCTGCCATCTTGGCAGATCAGATCTCATGGAAATATAAGATAGAAGGAGCTGAGATCTCTGATACCATGAGAGAATCAGACATCAGACTTATAGTGCTTAAGTCACGGTGCTCAGATTAAATTCCAATGGATACATCTATTATGTTCCTTTCCTTCCTTTGCTTTGAGGTTTCTGTGGGTCAGAGAGATAGTATAGGGGTTATGGTTCTTGTCTCGCATGTGGCCGACTTCAGTTTGAACCCCTGGCACTGTGTATGTTCCCAGAACATTGGCAATTATTAGGCCCATGGAGAATTTCTCCTGCATTCCATGAGATGAAAGAATGTGATACATTTGCATGTGATCCCTGAGCACAGACCCTCGAGAAAGCCATGAGTACCACTGGTATGGCCCAAACCCACCTCTTCCACCCCCCCAACTTACAGGATGTTTTTCCCCTTTTTATTGATTCACCATGAAGTACAGTAACAAAGCTTTCATGTTTGATCTTCGATCATACAATCATCAAACACCCATCCCTTCACCTGTGCACGTTTTCCACCACCAAAATCCCCAGTATCCCCTCCCCCCATCCCCACCTAACCCTGTCTGTGTGGCAGATAATTTGCACAATACATTTGCCTTGCACACAGCCGACCCAGGTTCGATCCTCTGTCCTTCTTGGAGAGCCTGGCAAGCTACCGAGAGTATCCTGCCTGCAGGGCAGAGCCTGGCAAGCTACCCGTGGTGTATTAGATATACCAAAAACAGTAACAACAAGTCTCACAATGGAGACATTACTGGTGCCCGCTCGAGCAAATCGGTGAATACGATGATGAGAGTGCTACAGTGCTACTCTCTTTTTTTTCTACTTTGGTTACCTTCAATATTTAAAGACCAGTCCCACCACCATTCATACCTCCTGAAAAGGCAGTGCTAGACAATGTGTTTTGTATTGTTTGTTATGGATACAATATAATGTCTAGGAATTCTAAAATTTTAATAATTAGGGTCTGGAGAGATCTCTGCAGCAAGTTGCTTGGGTCCAAGATTCGTTTGTGTGTCTCTGGACCATGGCTGTGTGGGAGCTTAAGTAGACAGTGTGGGCTTCATCTCAGAGTCCTATCGGGGTGGGGGCAGAAGAAGGGCCAACTCCTCCCCTGTCCCCTGAGGCCTGGCATTTGCTGACACCACCACGCAGTACCTGGAGCTTTTTGCTGAGTTCTAGAAGATGGCAGCCCTGGGATTCCTAGGGGGCAGGTGGAGGAACGGCACCTGCCCCCAAAATTACAGGATTTTGAAGTCTCTTTTTTCTTGTCTATATTTATAGATATTAATTAAAATTATTTTTGACATGGGTTTTGTTTTCTGTTTTGCTGTTATTATAATGTGCTCTCTTAGTTTAAACCTGATTTGAAAATAAACCAGTAAGTCTGATTTGATGACTTTAGTCTTTTCACTAGAAAGTTTGTTCTATTTTTATCGCGTGTGATTATTAATGCATTTGGATTCACTATACAATATCTTATTTTGTAATTTCTTTGTTGCTTCACTATTCTATTTTTCTTGCCTTCTTTCATATTTTGTCTTTCCCTTTGTTCTGTTTGTTCCCAATCATTTGGACAGTCTCTTTTTATTTTTTTAACCTCTAAATTTTATTTTTTCTATTCAGTAATAACTAGACAATGTCAATGAGTACTTTTCCAGTTCTGAATATAGTCAGTAATTTGTTGATAGTGATAATGTTTGAAGGTTTGGACATAAAGGCACATTGTAATACTCTTTTTCTTCATGGGAGAATTACACAAGTTCTGGTCCATTGATAAAGACAACAAGCTCCACAGATGGGCTTTTGTCCCAGAGCTTGCCCTGAGTTTCTCAACTTTGTCAACATAATTTGAGAAATATTATGAACATAAGGAATCATTGTTTGTTATACCCTAGTGAACCTCATGTTTTGAAAGGATGTAGCATGTATTAAAGATTTTTTTCACTTTAGGTCCACAGTTTTTAACTTCGTTGTTTGTTATACACTCATGAACCTCATGTTTTGAAAGGATATAGCATGCATTAAAGATTTTTTTTTTCATTTTAGAGCCACATCCAGTGGTGCTTGTGGCTTATTCTTGGCTCTGTACTTAGGGATCAGGGCTGGGGAGATGACATGGGTTATTGGGATCAAACCTGGGTCAGCCCCATGCAGAGCAAGTGCCCTACCTGCTGCACTATGGCTCCAGCCCTATAGTAGATCTTCATGTGTGTGTCTATTTATGTAAACACTAAGCCCACTTTTGTTTCAAAGTCTTGCAAGGTGGGTAATACTACCCCCATTGAACAACAACAACTACACACTCCCAAGGACATGGCCACTCTGTGGAATTCACTTCTCTACTGAGGCTGCTTTTTCCATTTGCTTGCAGCAAAGGGAGTAGCAGACTTCATTTAAAGTGAACTGGCTCGGGCCTTTCTCCCCTCAAAGCCACTGTCCTACCTCTCTGCTACTTGCTCCCAGGTTTGAGGTGGCTCCTTGATCAAACTGTCTCAAAAGCAAAATGGCCCCAAGTTTGGAGGTCCAACTGCACCTGCTCTATCTCCATGGCCTGAAGGATTGCTCCCCAAAGCACTCTTATCAGAATGCTCCTGGAGGGCACCAGGCGTCTGCAGTGTCACTACATGGGGCTCCATGATGACATGAGGTGGGGAGCAAGGTCTATAATTCCTTCAAATACAGTTCAAATACAACATTAATTTTCCATTATGTTTAAATTAATGTTTAAAATCTATCAACCTTGATTAAATCAGAAAGCTGGCAAGCAAGAGGTCTACAGAGAGACAGAGAGTTTTTTGAAAGTGTTTCCTTGGGTTTTCTATTAAATTCTGTTTCAAGTGCGGGGCTGGAGCGATAGCACAGCGGGTAGGACGTTTGCCTTGCACGTGGCCGACCCGGGTTCAAATCCCAGCATCCCATATGGTCCCCTGAGCACCGCCAGGGGTAATTTCTGAGTGTAGAACCAGGAGTAACCCCTGTGCATCGCCAGGTGTGACCCAGAAAGCAAAAAAAAAAAAAAAAAAAAGAAAATTCTGTTTCAAGTGCATCTTATCACTGGTATTTTTTTGTTAGGGTGCTCCAAAATGGTGCTCAGGAGAGACAGGAGCAATTCTTGGCTTGTAGATCAATCTGGCAGCTGTTGGATGTGGGGCTGTTTCAGTCTTGTGGTACTGGGGATTACTCCAGTGGTGTTCAGGAACCTCCAGGGCTTGACCAGGTGATGCTTGGGTGCCCATGTGATGCCTGGAAATTGAACCATTGTCAGCTGCATGCAAGGCATGAACTTTAACCCCTGTATTATTTCTCAGACCCCATCACTGACATTTGTAGCTTTAAGAATGAGTTATATAAGTCTACCATATATCCCACTAATATTGGACTTTGGATTAAATTCTAGGCTAAGTTATATAGATACACTAAGTTTGTAAAGATCTTTCATCCTAAATTTCTTGGACAGTGCCTTAAAAGTTTAGGCCTAGTATCTTAAAGTTATCTAATATGTAAGATTTTTTCTTTATAGAAAAAAATGGGATTAGAAGAATAGCACAGTGGGTACAGAGTTTGCTTTGCCCATGGCCAAACCCGAGTTCGATTCCTCCATCCCTCTCGGAGAGCCAGCAAGCTACTGAGAGTATCCCGTCCGCATGACAGAGCATGGCAAGCTACCCGTAGCATATTCGATATGCCAAAAACAGTAACACAAGTTTCACAATGGAGACGTTACTGGTGCCCACTTTAGGAAATTGGTGAACAACGGGATGACAGTGCTACAGTGCTACCGAAAAAATGAGGAATATACAGAAGTAGACATACAGAAATGAGAAGAAGTAGAGAAATAGGAAATAAAATGTTTTCAAGCTAACTGTTAAAAGCAAAAGTTTACAATATCTATAACTTTATCTATGCTTAAATTCTGGGTGTCGATATCCTAAAATATAATTAATCTTCTGAAACAATGAAAAAATTAACTATTTCCCTTTTTTATTAATTTGAAATTTAAAAAAATTAATCTAGTGAAGTTTTTTTATTCAGTGTTGGAAGGTGTATGCTTGTAGGTGCTCCTGTGGGTCTCACACTGGAATATGCTGCACCATCACCCAGGCAAAGGGCCAAGATGCAATCCTATAGATTGAAAAGGTTTAGAGCAGGGTTCAAGTATCTATATTTTGGGGGCTGGAGCAATTGCACAGTGGGTAGAGCGTTTGCCTTGCATGAGACCGACCTGGGTTCAATTCCCAGCATCCCATATGCACCGCCTGCCCCCCCGCCCCCCTCCCCCCGCCTTTGCAGCACCACCAGGAGTAATTCCTGAGTGCATGAGCCAGGAGTAACCCCTGTGCATTGCTGGGTGTGACCCGAAAAGAAAAAAAAAAACTATATTTTTCTCAAGACTCCAGAATGTTCTAATGCACCCTCAGGAGCCAGTGTTTTATCTTATCATATTGTCCATGTCTTTCTCCCTGGTAAGGTAAGGAAAGATAAAGAATCTAAGGACTGTCACACTAGGTAGATTATCCAGACCTGGGCTAGTGGGAAATGTCTGTCATCTGCCCTGAGAAGACACCAGTACTAGAGAGAGAACAGAACATTGAACTGAACAGACAACTCACGTTTATCTAGCTAAAAAAGAGTTGATTAACATGATTAACAACACCAAAAAGACCATGAATGGGAAGACAGGAATGGGAAGACATGAGGAAGCCTGAGAAGTGAACTTGGCAGGTCCAGGGATGAGGCTACCTCGTCATTGAGAAGGTCAAGCATTGTTTTCTCCTTGTCTGCATGACAAAAGCACGGCTAGGCAACTGTACTGTACATAGCAGTACTGGCTAACAATTGGATCAGACTCAACTAAAGTGCGATTTTTTTTTTCAGTGAATTTTTTTAAATGGGGTTTGAGTTTGGGTTTGGTAAACACACCCAGTGTTGCTCGAGGGCTACTCCCAACTTTATGCTGGGACAGGGATGGAAAGTCCCTTCTGATAATGCTTGGAGATTGAACCCAGGCCTCATCCATGTAAAGCATGTACTTAGCTCATTGAGCTCTCTCTGGCCCAGATGTTCCAGAAATTACACGTTTTGGCTAAGCGGGACTTCCTGAATGTGTAATCGGCTTCTTTACTCCTTTAGAGGGGATTGCTATGTAGAAGCAAGGTTTCAGGACCCTGAAAGCAGAAAGCTAGAATTAGAATTCTTACTCTCTTGTCATTGCCCTATGGCCTTGCCAGTCGAAGTCAAATCCTGGAGACTCTATTTCCTCAAACATGGGCATCTGCCCTGCATCCTGGTGTTATACGAATGAAAGGAGAATGTCTGGCCCAAGGTTGGTGCTTAAGCTGGTGAATTTGGGAGCAGATGTCTCATGGTTTTGTCTCATATTGTGTGACTGATCATTCAGCCAAGAGTTTTACAGATAATATAAAAAAAGTGGCTGTTAAGAGAACAGATGACTAAAAAACTAAAAACAAAATAATCAAAGTGATGTGATTCATTGATAAACAGCAGGCTTCTTCTGTCTCTGAAACTTAGCTCAGCCATGGTGAGATTTTGAGACAAATGAATACATAATGATAGTCAGGACAGAAAGACTATTTAATGAACAAATGAATGAATAAATAAGCGATTTGTTGAAACTAAACTACTGCATGGCATTGACTCACAGAATGCTAAATATCCCATGAAATATGATGCCAAGTATTTATATTTGCTATTAAAAATCAATCAAATATTTCAGTTCCATCCAATTATCTGGATGCCTGGATTAAGTTAGCCCAGTGACAGATAATTGACTGAATTTTTCCCTTTGGATGGAGTCTTTGTTGGAATCCTGCAGCCTGAGTCACATTCTCTAGGATGCAATAAGAGATGCTAGATGGAGTCAGACCCAAGGGCAGCCTTGGTCTGTGCATGAGGTCAGGTTGCAAATAGAACCTGGAGGTCACGATAGCCATTGGAGTTCCACAGCAAAGGAATCATGCAAGTCTCTATTTTTAGATTCCATCATAATAAAACAGAGCTTTGATGTTTTCCAAGACCTTTATCTCATAGTTCTTAATTAATGAGAATTACATTATCACTTAGGTTAAGTATATAATCTTCTTGGGGTCTCTGAGGTCAAACTGGAGGCCAATTGCATTTTAATTTGTTTAATGAAATTTCCTAATAAAATATCTGATCAATAAATATTTGTATTGTGCATGCTTTACACTAATTCATGGTGACATAATGCCTCGTCAGGGTGTGTGGCTGCTTTCAGACATCAATACTATTTAGGCTCTTCTGTCTCATAGATTTATAACCAATTGGCTTTCAAATTCTTTTCTGTGCATTTTGGGTAAAAACCTCTTGTTCATTTTAAATTTCCAATATTCAATTTTTAATAATTATACCTGCATGCTAGTCACCAAAAGGATATTAGTTACGTACCACTAAATAGTTACCATGCAGATTCAGGAATTGTTTTAAGCAGAGCATTCCGAATAAATGGTATGCCAATTTGCTTCTTTTTTGTGTGTATATTAGCTGCAGAATTATAAAATAAAACAGGTGATAATCTCTCACCCCAATCTATGAGTCAAGCACTGAAGTTCATAAAGCCCAAGAGTTTGGGCCAGAGAGATAGTATAGCAGGTAGGGTGTTTGCCTTGCACATGGCTGACCCTGGGTTTGACCCCTGGTATCTCATATAGTTCCCCCAAGCTCCACCAGGAGTGATCTCTGAGCACAGAGCTAGGAGTAAGCCTTGAGCACTGCTAAGTGTGGCCCCCAAACTAACAAACAAACAAACAAAAAGAAAAGAAAAAGTCCAAGAGTTCTGTTAGCCACTCAACTGAATCTGAACGTTTGTCTCTTAGTATTCTACCTTTTGTACAACACTTTTCTCTAACCCCAGAAAGAGAGGATTAAGTAAATAATGAATAAACATGTCTCATAGAAGTGACTTTGACATTTCATCTAAGTTTACGCATTAATTAAGTTTGTTCTGTTCTGAAGGGTTTCCCCCACCCCTTTGAGCAACTAGCCTGAAATATAGTATAAAAGTGTATGAACACTCTCTTAAATGCACAGATTTAACCCTGCTGTTTTGCTCCTAATCATTATTAATTGCCTCCAGTGGTGGACATTAATTTCCCTATTGCAGCAACATGCATCTTGAGCTTGGGCATATCCTAATACATCAAATGGGACAGGTGATATAATTCAGTTGGTCACAGCTGGAAAGGAGACAGCCACCCACATGCAGGCAGTCTGTCAACCTTAGTTACACTGCAGACACCACCACAGCCTCTGAAACAACATTGTACATTTATCTCTAGGGATAACTTTACAAGAAGTATGGCCGCTTAGTTCATCCAATTTAATCAGTTATTGTCTTAGCAGCTTCAGGAATGAAACGGTTGAAACTCAAAACTCTGAATTTCTTTCTAGTGCATGAAGGGGGAATAACAGAGACATATGGTTTGACTCATGGTGCAGATAAAGTGATAAGTGCTCCATTTAGAGTGGATTTTATTTTAAGATCAATGTCACCCAACGATTTAGAGTGAGTCGCTAATAATGTTTACCGTGATCAGACTTCAGGCCACTGAACAAGGGTTCTGTAGACCTCCAGGAGTTGTTGACGATCTGCCCTGTAGAACCTTGCATTTATAAGGGACTGCCTCTTTAGTCTGTTATTGGCTCTGTAATGCTTGATGGTTAGTTGAATAGTCCTTAGTGGTAACATGGAAAACAGGTTAGGTAAGGTGCCAGAGTGCGTGAACCAACTCTGTTAGCCAGCATCAACACTAAGTCTCAGCACTACTCGGTTCTTTGAACTCATAGCTGGGATTAATCTTGTATGTCCCCAAAGCAAAAATGAAAAAGAAAAAAAGGTATTTGTGTATAATTGTTAAAGCACTTAGTAAAACCTTACTGTTTTAACTTAAAAATGACTTAAAATTCTCCAAAGGAAATAAACAAATGGCCAAATGGCATCTGGGGTTCTCTCTCTGTAGTTCGTGGCACTCTTATGAGATTTGTCAGTCCTTGTCAGTCTTTGGATCATGGCTGCCTAAGCAGTAACTCTTGTCCTCAAAACTTTTTGGTACCTCAGATTTTATTCCTGCACTTAGTAAGAACTATAATAAGGATAATTTTTTCATTTTTTGATTAAAAAGCTATGACTTACAAAGTTATTGATAGTTGAGTTTTAGTTGAAATGTGATATTTCAACATCAGTCCCACCACCCACCAGTGTCAACTTCCCTCCACCAATGTTCCCATATTCCCTCCCATCCCAACACTCACCCATCCCCACATGTCAACTTGACAGGCACTTTACAAGGTTTCAGTGGCTTCAGCTTAGTTCTCATGTTTTCCTTGTTGTTGAGTCTGTGTTTTGGATATATGGCTGTACTGCTCACCCACATCACCAGGATAACTGAAGACCTGATCCCTGCTCACCCATTACTTCCTGTTCACTTCTTTTCCTCTAGAGTTATTTCTAATAAGAATATTTTTTTATTTTTAAATTGATCTTTATTTAAAAACACTGCCATTTACAAAATTGTTCATTATACAGTTGTTTCAAGCATTTAGTGTTCCAAAACCACCAGCATGACCTTCCTTCCACCAATATCCCTAGTTTCCTTCCCAATCCCAACCTGCCCAAAGGATAAGTTTTTTAAGAAAATTGTCATCCCAGCTCTATAACTTCAATAATATGAATATTTTTACCATAGTAAAGCGAATTTTGATTATTATATTTGCTTCAGCATGGTTCCCCTATCTCTCTCACGCACACACTCTCTCTATATATATGACATATATCACTCTCTCTATATTTATACATATAGTACATATAACATATATATGCATATATACTCCATTTGCTAATGTTGGGAATGTGTATTTACAACATTGATATGCCAGATGCATATAAGTCAAGCTGATGTAAAGAAATAATAAAATCATGTAATTTTTACCCTAAAAGAAAGATCTCAGGTATTTCCCAAAGTTGTAGAAAAAAATGCCATATTTGTTGTTATACCACTATTCTCACAAGAGATAAATACTTGCAAAATTTGCTTTGGGTAATGATGCAACATGAATATTGCCTTTATTATCTTATTCAATATTTATTTCATCTTTTCTCATTATTTTAAATTCATATCAAAACAGGCTTGAAAAGCTATAGCAGTAAGAAAATTCCTTTGCTTACGCAAAGGCCACTTTTCTCAGCAAGGATTAAGTTACTATATTAATTTTAGTTTCATTAATAATGTCTGAAATGAAATAATCTTCAGCTCTTTCTTTCTACTTTGTAGCTAGTCACCTGGATTGTTTATTTCTGCTCAAGAAAATAAGGGTGAATGTTACACTTAAGCTACATACACATTTAATTAATGAATGCAAGGAAAATGATTCTGCCTACATTTAAATAAGGACCCGGCTTGTAGAATACAAGAGATCTGACCTTAAAAATGAAGAAAATATTATTGTAATTACTCCATTTGCTAAAAACAAATGATGTGGCATTTGAATTTAAGACTTCTATCAAAAGCAGTTGAGTGTCTAATCAGTTCACACCTTTCCATTTTAATGGAGTTGGGGTTGAGCCATTGCATTTACAATTATCCAGGCTGACTTCATCCCTTTGAAATGACTTAAAAAGATTAGCATTCATGGATTATTTATTAGCTCCGAGTGAATGTATTTCCAAGAACGGAAACAACATATTGCATCAAAGTCTAGTTTCCAAGTTTAACTCTTTTAATTAACAGCACGATTGTGCGTGGTTGCAAAAGGCGGCTCTGAAGTCACAGGACATTTTGTCATGCTATTTCTTCCTCAGGCGTCCTTAGCAGCAGTCTTTGTTCCTTGCAAGCTCAGGGAGAATGCTAATCCGGGTCCTGGCAACTGCCTGCCCGTGATGCCCTTTACACTCACACCGGTTTGCACAAAGCAGGCGGCTTGGAGAGGCAGCTGCCTCCAGCCTGCAGGAGCTATCACTGATAGGGCTTCCCTGTCGGGGGGCTCAGCAAAGAACTGGATGACGTGGTGGCATTGACAGTTTAACCCAAGCACACTTTCTGCCTAGATAAGAGAAACATCACGCATGAGACTCTGACAGCAAGCCCAGAGGACCGAGCTCCTGGCTTGAGGCAACACTGGCAGTTCCCAGCCTATCTGCCATCTGAAACCTTTCGTGGCCTGCCTGGTGGTGAATCTCACCTCCAAGTGTGTTGAAAACACTCCTAACATCCTGAATCAGAACTTCTCACAGGCTGGCAGGGAAGGCCAAAAGCTAAGGCCAAGCAGATCTGGATGTTCATCCTGAGAAGTGCCTGGGGGGGCCGCTCTGTAGGAGAGCAAAAAGAAGAAAACAGGAGAGAAATCAACAGCTGGGTGGAGAGCATGAAGAAAGCAGGGTTTGCACCTGGGTCTTGCAAAAATTTCCTCTGGAAACATAGAGGGATGAAAGCAAGGCTGGAGTAGCTATCACTCCAAGCAGACTGGCATTTTAAATAAGACTGGTGGGCTGGGGCTGGAGCAATAGTACAGCGGGTAGGGTGTTTGCCTTGCCCACGGCCAACCCGGGTTCGATTCCCAGCATCCCATATGGTCCTCTGAGCACCGCCAGGGGTGATTCCTGAGTGCAGAGCCAGGAGTAACCCCTGTGCATTGCCAGGTGTGACCCATAAAGCAAAAAAAAAAAAAAAAAAAGGCTGGTGGGAGAGAAACCTGAATACAGGTTTTTTTTTTTGGTTTTTGTTTTTTGGTTTATTTATTTATTTATTTATTTTACTACCTTTGTCCTGGCTTTGTGTGAGATAAGCTTCAAAAGTCAGTCTGTACTGTACCTGTTCAGTGATGGCGCTGGAAGTAGTCAATCCATTTGTTGAAGACAGTCAACTCCATTGGTAGCTGTACTCAAAACCTTCCAAATGTACGTCTCTTCTGTGCTGTCAAAATAGTTGAATTTCCTGTGATGGAGCACCTGTAAAGGTCAACTGTCAGAATTCTACAGAGCAAAGATATTAAGCGTGATTCAACAAAACCAAACCATATTGTCCGGACAGAAGCCATTGCATTCATACACAAACTTCTAGTCTGTTGTCTCAGGAAGATTGGGGCGGGGTGGGGGAGGGGCACTGTCCCAAGTAAATCTCTGCAGAAATTCCAATTCCTGGCTGTTGGCCCCAAGAGTCTCTCCTCAGGGCATTAGTGTGCAACCCTGGGATGGATCCACTCCCATTTTTTATTTTCTCTGTTTCTGTAAAAGGGAAACATCGGTGAGCGGATGCAGGGGTGAGGGGCCAGAGGGTGCAGGATGGATTTATCTCATTAATGTAGGTTGACAGACACGACATTTATTTCCTTAACTTAGGAGAGGCAGAAGCTTCCTAAACAAGATCAAGTCTGTGTTCAAGTCCTTATCTTGGATGGGTCATTTTAGATCCACACTTGATCTTCTCCAAGACTCAGTTTTCTCCTCTGTGAAGCAGGATAATAATAGTACCTCCTTTGTAACACTGTTAGACAAATTAGATAAGTGAAAAACAAAAGCAGTTAATCATCTCTGGCACATACACAGCAAGTGCTAGTGATATTATTCTCATCCAATGAGCATCTCCAAATGCTCTCCAGGATCGAAAGGATTTTGTTTGTTTCTTTGGACCACATCTGACTGTGCTCAGGGATAACTCCTGGCAGTGCTCAGGAGTACTGGGGACTGGACAAGAGTCATCTGAGTGCAAGGCAAGTGCCTCAACTCTGTTACTGTTGCTCAGTAGGTTTTTGAAACCTACGGAGATTTTTAAAAGAATTTTGAAGTTCTGGGGCTGGAGTGATAGCACAGCGGGTAGGGTATTTGCCTTGCACACGGCCAACCCAGGTTGGATTCCCAAAAAAAGACTTTGAAGTTCTAATCCAGTATCAGCTCTGCTCTGCTTTGCTCTCTCTCTCTCTCTCTCTCTCTCTCTCTCTCTCTCTCTCTCTCTCTCTCTCTCTCTCTCTCTCTCTCTCTCTCTCTCATACACACACACATCCTTGCAGACCTGGATTTGTTAACTCAGAGCAGGGATTGATGGACCTCATATTTAGAAAACAATCAGACTTGTTTGAACATGCCCATGGTGAAAGATCTTGAAAG